>NC_056741.1:421895156-421972656 GCF_019279795.1 Protopterus annectens
GTCCTTCTGAAGCTTCTTCGGAAGAACCCCCCAGGAAAAGATTGTGCAAGAGGAAGCACGTTGACTCCCCTGATGAGTCTCTTACATCAGACACTGATCTCGATGATGCAGAAGGGTCCCCTAAGTCGTCCTCGGATGATGTCTCCTTTGCAGACATCCTGGAAGCCCTTAAACAACGAGGCGGCTGGCAGTCCAAACCCCCTTCTGCTGATGAGTCGGTGTTCCTTAAGGCCTTCGGGGCTCAGCCCTTTGCCTCCTGGGTGTCTCCGCCCTTCGACGAGCTCTTGGATTTGATCTGTCGAAGGGCGTGGGAACACCCAGATTCTGTGGAACCGGTGCCTGCTCGTCCAAATAAGTTCCTCTCGGCACCCCCTGAAAAAGAGTTTCTAACTAAAGGTGTGGCTGTAGATGCTTTGGTGGTGGCATCTGCTACCCAGCAAGATGTAGCAGAGGCTTCGACGTCCGTCCATCCTCCTAATAAGGAGTCTAGGAGCATGGATCGGTACGGAAAGCGCACCCTAAGTTCAGCGGCCTTTACATTAAGGTCCTTGAACTACCTTATGCACTTTACTAGATTTCAGAGGGATCTGATTAAAGAACTTTCTGATACCCTCTTGGGTAACCTGCCTGAGGAGCTGGCCCAGACGGTTGGCTCTCAGCTGGCTACATTGTTGTCCATTTCAAACTCGTCCATGAGGCTCATTTCTTATGCGGCCGAAGGGGCGAGTAGAGCGGCGGGTACAGGCATTGCTCTACGGAGACAAGCCTGGCTCCGCCTGTGTCATTTCGCGGAGGCCTTTAAGTCTTCCTTTGCCGATGCCCCCTTTGATGGGTCCTCCCTGTTTGGACCCAAGGTAAAGGACACACTGACCCGCTGCGAACAGGAGGGTAAGACTCTGACTGACGTAGGGGCACGATTTTCCACTCCCTTTCGACCTTATCCCAAGGCTAAAAGAGGAGGGAAAATGTGGTTCTGTAGATCTCAGAGGCCTTACCCCTCTCAGCAGGAGGATCCCCCTTCCAGAGGCAGGGGAGGGGGAAATTCTTCCGGATGACGCCGTCCCAGAGGCGGCAGAGGCCCTCACAACACTGGAGACCGCGAGGCTCTTCAGCCTTTCACAGTCCCTGAGGGATTGCCCGACTGTGCAGCTCCGGAGCCAGTCGGGGGTCGTTTCTCGAAGCACCTAAAAGCCTGGGAAGGTATCACTCAGGATCGATGGGTGCTTCAAATTATCGCCGGAGGTTACACCATCCCTTTCTCTCACTCTCCACCTCAGTCCAAAAAAATCCCGGACCCGCCACCCAGTCAACGGGATACTGCAGCCTCAGAAGTTTCAAAGCTGCTGCAAAAAGGAGTCATCCAACCAGTCCCCACAGACCAGATCGGATTAGGAATTTACTCAAGATTCTTTTTGGTGCCAAAAAAGACCGGGGACTTGAGGCCCATTTTGGACCTCAGCATTCTAAACCGTTCAGTCAAAAAGTCCAAGTTCCGAATGGTCACCCTACAAACCATTCTCCCATTGCTGGAGAAAGGTGTTTGGATGTGCTCCATAGATCTCAAGGATGCTTATTACCATATCATGGTACATCAAGCGTCCAGGAGACATCTGCGCTTCAGCCTAGGAGGCAGTCATTTTCAGTTCCGCGCGCTGCCCTTTGGTCTCACCACAGCCCCCAGGGTGTTCACCAAGTGTTTGGCAGTCGTGACTGCTCACCTGAGAAGTCTAGGATTCCAGGTGTTTCCGTATCTAGACGACTGGCTCCTAACTGCCACCTCCAAGCATCTACTACTCAAGAGCCTACAAGCCACTATATCACTGGGCAATTCCCTTGGAATCACCTTCAATTGGCCAAAGTCTGTGTTTCTGCCATCTCAATGAATAAGATTCATAGGGGTAGAGATAGACTCAAACCGAATGCGGGTCTATCTACCTACAGACAGAATAGAAACCATACAGACTCAAGTTTGAGCCTTACTTCCCAGGTCCAAAGCCCCAGCCAGAATGGTCCTGCAGCTATTGGGATCCATGTCCGCCACGGTTCTTCTAGTCCCCTTGGCAAGGTTGCACATGAGAATTCTCCAGTGGCTTCTTTCAGCTCAGTGGTCCTTTCAGGAACTCCCTCTCAGTCACCTCATATGGATCACGGAAACATGCAAACGGGTCCTTCGCTGGTGGCTAGTGCCCTCCAATTTGGATCAGGGACGACCCTTTGTTCCACCTCCTCCTGCGGCCACTTTGACCACGGATGCCTCCCAGATGGGGTAGGGGTGGGGGGCATTCCCTGGGCAGGTCAGTCTAAGGCAAATGGCACCCAGAAGAGACCCTACTTCATATCAACATCCTAGAAATGAGAGCGGTGCTTCTGTCCCTTCAAGCCCTTCACGATTACCTCCCTCAGGGCGTAATTGCCATTCACTCAGACAACATGTCAGTTGTCTGGTACCTGAACAAACAGGGAGGGACCAGATCCTATCCTCTTTGCAGAGAGGCCATGAGAGTCTGGGAATGGGCAGTCTCAACCAAATGCTTTCTAGTGGCTACTCATATCCCGGGCAAGTCCAATGTGATAGCCGACAGACTGAGCAGAACCATCCTCTCTCCTCACGAATGGTCTCTGAACATGACAGTTGCAAGTCAGATTTTCAGCAAATGGGGAGTTCCGTGTTGCGACCTCTTCGCGACTCCACTAAATGCGTGCAAAAATTCTTCTCCCTAACCCGGCTCCGGGAAGAGGCCCATGGACCCACTAGCCCGTCCTTGGCCCACCGGCTTGCTTTATGCCTTCCCCCCAGTTCCTCTCCTTCCCAGGGTGATCCAAAAGGCATCTCTCTTGGGGAGCAAAATGATCTTAGTTGCTCCTTACTGGCCTCGTCAAGTATGGTTTCCTTATCTTCGGAAATATGCTCTGGAAGGTCCATGGTTCCTGGATCAGATCCCAGACCTTTTGGTTCATCAGTCGGGACTATTCCACCAGTCCCTGCACACCTTAAAATTGACGGCTTGGCTCCTCCTCTTCCGACTATAGTCAGGAGTCATACATTGGATCCAGAGGTTGTACACATATTATCTTCGGCCCATAAGTCTGCTACAAAGAAACTGTATTCTAGCAAATGGAAAAGATTTGCTATTTGGGCTCAACTCCGGGGCCTGGATCCCATCTCTATTCCCGTGGCAGAAGTACTAAACTTTTTAACTTCTCTTTTCAATCAAGGCTCTTCAGTCTCTACCATCAAGGTTCAATTGGCAGCGATTTCCAATTTTCACGAATCTATAAACCCACCCTTAATGAGCAACAGATTGTGTAAGACCTTCTTGAAAGGTGCTACGCTTTTAAGACCTCCGATTTCTCATCCTGCTCCTCCATGGGATCTCGATGTGGTGTTACACGCCTTAACTTCCTCCCCCTTCAAACCGGCAGCTACATGTGATCTAAAATTTCTATCGTGGAAGACTGCTTTTCTGGTGGCGATTACTTCTGCCAGAAGAGATTCAGAGCTTCAAGCTTTGTCTGTAAAACCCCCATACTTGGTTTTTCACAAAGACAGAGTATCTCTCAGGCCAAATCCTTCCTTTGTCCCTAAAGTTTGTTCCAGTTTCTGCCTACAACAATCGTTAGAACTTAGAGTCTTTTTTCCAAAATATTCTAACAAAGCGGAATTCATATTCCACACATTAGATGTCCACAAGCAGTTGCGTTTTTATTTAAACAGGACCAAAAAACAAGGAAAACAGATCAGTTGTTTGTATCCTTTGCAGACAATAGATTGGGAAAAGCTGTCACAAAGGTCACTATTGCCAAACGGATCAGGGACTGTATTACTCAAGCTTATTCTTATTCTAACAAAGAGCTTACCACCTCTGTCAAAGCTCATTCTACAAGGGCTATGGCTACTTTGATAGCATTTCATTCTAAGCTTGCCATTAGTGACATTTGTGCTGCGGCTACATGGTCTTCCCCGCACACTTTCATTTCCCACTACAAATTGGATGTGGCATCTAGAGGACGAGCTTCATTTGGTTCCACAGTGCTCAGGAGTGTTTTCCAATGAGCCACCCAGGATTTAGGTGCTAGGGACGCTGTCCCATCAGTACAGAATGTAGGCGAGATAGGATCACATAACATCTTTTAGTTATGTACTTACCATAACTTTAGATGTTTGGGATCCATCTCGCCTACATTCCTAATAACCCACCCTCCTTCCCCCTTCCTTGGAGATCAGAGGATATCAGAAGGTCCGAATCCTGTTGTTTCATCTTGAAACATCTAACAATGTTATATAAACAAGTTGTGCATGTGTGCATGAATGTGGACAAACAAGATCTGGGGGATTAGTGGTGGTGCATCCTGGGATAAGATATAGCTCAGCCAATAAGAGGCCTCGCTCTATAGCATAGCGTGCCGAGTCGGAGCCGAGGGATCGGCTCCGAGCCCATCAGTACAGAATGTAGGCGAGATGGATCCCAAACATCTAAAGTTATGGTAAGTACATAACTAAAAGATCTCAAAAAATGTCATAAAACAACATATAAACATGTGTAAATATAAATATATATATATATATATATATATATATATATATATATATATATATACACACACCTGGACTAGATGGTATAACTTTATTTAAACAGTCTCCTTTTCTTTAAAATGGGCTTGATGGAAGCCCTTTCATTCAAGCCCTTGCCCCAATCTGCACGGAGCATGATGATCCATCGGGCTTCCTATATTCAGTATGTGTATATATATCACCCCCCCCCCATGCTCAAATGAATCAACTCAATAACCCTAAAACAAAAAATATGAGACATATCAAACTCCAACACATGTTTGGAAAAGGCATTGTGTAACGAGCCTTTCCTAATGTGATACAAGTGTTCCGTCATCCTGTCACGCAAAGTTCTGTTGGTTTTACCAACATAGAACGCGTGACATAGGGAACATTCTGCTAAATAAATCACATGGGCAGTTTTACAATCTGCATGAGCATGGAAATTAAATTCCTTGTGTAGGCCAGGATGTATAAAAACAGATGTATTGATGTACATGCAAAAATTACAACCATTACAAGGTTGTGTAGAACCAAGGGAAGCAGACATAGAACTTGCATTCCTATCATAACACAGTAAACTCTTCAAGTTCTTACAATTCCTAAACCTAAAAGCAGGTTTCTCACCTACAATACTGCAGATGTCCTGATCTACTTGTAAAATACGCCAATGGTGATTAAACAACCTAGTAACCTTTCCATAATCGCTAGTATAAAACAAGTAAACCTTCACCTCACAGGTATCAGAATGTTGTTTACTAAATCAATAATCGGTCCAAAGTATGGGGCTGCTATGTCAGATCTCAACGGATCCAAATCTGCCCATTGTAGATCTATTTCAGACGAGGTATAACCACGTGCCAACAATTTATGCCTCAAACTGTCAACCTCTTGTAAGAACCCAGTTGTCGTGGGATTCAACCTAGAGGCTCTAATCCCCTGGCCCTTAATTAAATTCTTAAAAATATAACTGGGCTGCATACTGGACCTAAATAGGAAAGCATTCCTATGACAGGTTTTACGACGAACTCCAGTATTAATAATCTTCCCCGGTAATTTATCAATATATAAGTCCAAAAACTCCACATGTGTGAGTGACCAGGTGAAAGTAAAATTAAGACAGTCAGTCAAATTATTGACCATCTCATGAAATGCAAATAAACTATCCACAGAGCCATTCTGTAATAGAAACAAATCATCGACAAAACATTGATAAAACAAAACATGTCTCTTGAAATCAAGATTAGGAAACAAAACATTGTTCTCCCAATATGCTAGTAACATATTGGCGTAGCTATTGGCACAATAAGTGCCCATAGCTACGCCATGTTTCTGAAGATATAAATCATTCCCATAAATGAATACGTTGTTCTCAAGCACAAGTTCCAAGAATAAACAGACCAAATCAATCTGAATTGTGGTATATTCACTATGTGAAACAAGATACTGATGTATATACTCAACACCAAGATCATTGGCGATCATGGTGAACAATGACTGAATGTCAAAAGTAACCAAAATAACATTTTCAATATCACCAACTGATGAAAGACACTGATAAAGATCCAATAAAAACTGTTTGGAGTCTCTAAGGACAACAGGGTTCAAATTCACAACAGGTCTCAGAAACTTCTCCACATACAAGGAGAAAAGTTCCGTGACACAACCACCCCCAGCTACTGTCGGTCTCATTGGTGGATCAGAGGGATTTTTGTGGACCTTCTGAAGTCCCAGTATAAGGGGAACCAAGGGATTAGACACCTCTAAAAAGAAAACACACCATCTGTAATAAGATGATGTAGGAATGCATCATAAATACAACTATACACCCTAGATACAATTCTATAAACATCATCAACAATAATTTTTTCATAGAAATCTGCGTCACTGAGCATACTATACATTGAACGCTCATAATGTGACCTATCCATGATCACGATCAAACCACCTTTGTCTGCAAGATGAATAACTATTTGGTCATTAGATTGTAAAATTCTCAAAGCTTGTCTTTCATTAAAGGTCAAATTATTGTTATAATGCACATAACTAGTGCTACATGTATCATAGTAACTGTAGATGTCATCTTCAGTTAACTTTAAATAAGCCTCAACCAATGGATGGTTCATAGGAACAAAACAACTAGTTTTTTTTAAATTAGAAGGGGGGGGTGTATACCTCGAGAAATAGATGAGGGATTTTTCAAATCACCATACAATAGACGTAACATAACATTATGACAAAACACTCTCAAGTCCATAATGGTATCTGCAAGTTTACTCCTGTTAGTAGGAATAAAACTAAGACCCTTATTCAATACACTGCACTCGAAAGGAGTCAACTCACAGGTAGAGATATTATAAATCAATGAGTGGGGGTCCTCCCCCACATCTTTTTCAAAGTGCGATGCTGATTCGGTTCGTCGGAGAGTTTTCATTTTTGGCGGCCTCTGCTCGCCGACCTGGTACGACCTCCCCCTCTCTCTGATCGAACAGGTAGGGGAAAAGGAAGGTCTCCCAAATTCCAATCCCTAAGAGTATTAAGGGATTCTGCATCCATTAACACTGTACCCCACCACTTGGGTCTAACAACCTGTCCAGGGTCACCAGTCCTTCCAGGACGTTCAGTGATAATATTGGGATACAAATTAAGAGTGGAAGATCTATCTGAACAAGTCCCATCCACATTAGATGGTAAACCAGACTGGGGATTAACAACTGGTGTACCCTGATTAAATGAACAGCAACCTTTAGCTGTAGTACAATTCACATTAGATAACTTAAAGTCCCTGTGAGTACCAGAACTAACAGAAATACCATTTTCAATTATAACACTGTCCACATTCTCATGCAAATTCACAGTATTATGTATACATTCAGGGGCTGAACCTAAGGGTTCTGACACCCGTTTTTCAGAGGCAGCAGTCTCAGTTGAATTAGTTGCAGTAGTCAAATTGTTATTTTTCACATGTCCCATGGCACTCTGACCTGTACGTGGTCACATAAAGACATGGCCTGCTTTGAAATCATTAATATCACACAACAACTTAGTTTTTTTCTGAAAAATCAATTTGCGTTCAAATACTGCAACACTGTCTAGGAGACTCTCAAAGAGTGAGTTCAAAACTTCCACTTTATAGTCTCTCAAAAGTTCTTCCTGCCTCACACGTAAAGATTCCCTTAGTTTATCTTCTTCCGGTAAAAAATAGTCATTCAACAAGCACATGTAACTTGTGCTTACCTCCAAATTGAGCTTTTGCCATCGGATTAAAAGGTCAGGATGTGATGCCCCACTGTGTTGGCATTTTCAGCACACGTAGACCTCGAGGAACGATTTTTCTCTCTAGACAAAGTTCAAAATGCAGGCGTTGCACCTGCATACGGTTTAATTTCAAAAACATCATGCTCAATGCTCTCCATAGTTGTTTGAAGAAGCTCCATATTGCCGGTCTCACTCACTGCATCATCAACAGTGGCCGGAACATCAAGCTGCCACAGGCAGTTCCTCTCCTTCTTTAGATATAACGAAAACCTCTCAGTAAAAGGAGGAACAGTCCCTTTTGACTAACTGGAAATTTTAACAACAGGATTATAATCCAACTCGATAGAAGAAGAATTCTCAAAAGCCATGTTCTCTCGGAGAACCACCGATAGCAAAAATATAAAGAAAATAACAACAATAAGGTGGTCACCGAGTGATGAATCCTCCGTTGCTCAAAAAATAATCAAACGCAATAAAAAAAGAAATAGCAGTGAGCAAAGGAAGGAACCAGGCATATATCAGAGTCCAAAGTCCACAATCCAAAAAGCACACACTGTAATCTCCTCAAATAACAGTCACTGAAAGGACATAAATGAATGGCTATAATAGTAGTATAAAAAACAGAGCTCCTTTATTGTAGTCGACAAGGTAAGCGCTTTATTATTAATTTAATTAGGGGCCAGGGGATTAGAGCCTCTAGGTTGAATTCCACGACAACTGGGTTCTTACAAGAGGTTGACAGTTTGAGGCATAAATTGTTGGCACGTGGTTATACCTCATCTGAGATAGATCTACAATGGGCAGATTTGGATCAGTTGAGATCTGACATAGCAGCCCCATACTTTGGACCGATTATTAATTTAAACAACATTCTGATACCTGTGAGGTAAAGGTTCCCTAGTTTTATAATAACGATTATGGCAAGGTTACTAGGTTGTTTAATCACCATTGGCGTATTTTACAAGTAGATCAGGACATCTGCAGGATTGTAGGTGAGAAACCTGCTTTTAGGTTTAGGAATTGTAAGAACTTGAAGAGATTACTGTGTTATGATAGGAATGCAAGTTCTATGTCTGCTTCCCTTGGTTCTACACAACCTTGTAATGGT
The DNA here is from genome assembly GCF_019279795.1 of Protopterus annectens. Lineage (NCBI taxonomy): Eukaryota > Metazoa > Chordata > Ceratodontiformes > Protopteridae > Protopterus > Protopterus annectens. The sequence continues at coordinate 421,904,075 of NC_056741.1, forward strand.
TGTAATTTTTTCATGTACATCAATACATCCCCTGTTTTTATACATCCTGACCTACACAAGGAATTTAAGTTCCATGCTCATGCAGATTGTAAAACTGCCCATGTGATTTATTTAGCAGAATGTTCCCTATGTCACGCGTTCTATGTTGGTAAAACCAACAGAACTTTGAGTGACAGGATGAGGGAACACTTGTATCACATTAGGAAAGGCTCATTACACAATGCCTTATCCAAACATGTGTTGGAGTTTGATATGTCTCATATTTTTTTGTTTTAGGGTTATTGAGACGATTCATTTGAGCATGAGGGGAGGTGATATATATACACATACTGAATATAGGGAAGCCCGATGGATCATCATGCTCCGTGCAGATCGGGGCAAGGGCTTGAATGAAAGGGCTTCCATCAAGCCCATTTTAAAGAAAAGGAGACTGTTTAAATAAAGTTATACCATCTAGTCCAGGTGTATACATATATATATATATATATATATATATATATATATATATATATATATATATATATTTACACATGTTTATATGTTGTTTTTGAAATTTTTTGAGATCTGACTTTTTGTGTTTTTATACTCATATTTATATGTACTTTTATATATATATTTTATTATTTATTATTTTTTATGTTTTATGTGTTATTTGTTCATTTTGTAGTCTTTTGCACGTTTGTTTCATTGTATATTAAGAGTGTAGTTTAGCCCTATATGGTGCCTTTTAAAACATTATTGACAGTGAAATGAGCAGTTAATTGTCAGATTCTTATTGGTTACACCTGATATGAGTGTATTTAAATAGTTTGTGTCTTTGTAGTTGTTATCTGGTCTGATGAAGCTAAAGCAGTGATGTTTTTTTGACACTTCTATATCAGCCAGTCCAATCACAGCTCTGTCTCTGATCAGTTCTTTTATGTCATTATACCCATAATTTTCAGCCAGTTTATTGAGCCTTCTTATAAAAGTGCAACACATTCACTCTTGGCTTGTACACATCTATAGAAACATGCCCTTTCATTTATTATATTTCTTTTTGGAATAAAATGTATTTCTTTATTGCTGTTTCTAATTTTCATTGGAGAGAAAAGGAAAAAAAACATGGAAACAAATGCACTATAGAACATATAAACTTTTGATAAATATTGTCATTTTTACAAGTACAGTATAAAATAACATAGTTGTAAAGGTTGTCATGTTTGCACAAATGTTGTTGTTACTGTGTCTTTCGGCTTTTCCCGGTTAGGGGTTGCCACAGCAGACTCGGTCTGCAATGATTGATTGTAGATTTTTTACGTGCGAGTTGCCAGCCCTGACACACAACATTCATGCACATGTCACCACAGAAGACGCTCTAGCTGAGAATCGAACAGGACAACGTGTTACTGTGAGGCGACAACACTATCGCAGCACCAATACTATACTATAATATAATACAATATAATACTATACGGAGTAACCAAAGAAGTCATAAGATTGTTTAGTGAATGAAATAAGCTTAATTTATTTAAATTACAAGAGGTGAACAGAGAGGGTGTCCAAAGCACAGGTAGAATAAGTAGGAAAACCACATAAATTCACAAGAGATAAAGAAACTGGTTTGTTGTGAAAGGGGTTATTAAATTGATAAGGAGTATCAGAGATGAAAATGAAGATTGGTTAGTAAAGAAAGGAATATGTATATACAACAGGAGAGATGATTGGTTAGTAAAGAAAGGAATATGTATATACAACAGGAGAGAAATTATATGTACAAAGTTAACAGAAAAAGAGGGCTTTACAAATTACAAACAAGTGTTTCAAAGATATGTACTTTGGTAGCACAGCAAGTGAATAAGATTTTTAATAGTGGAAATGGTTGTAAGTTAGGGAAGAGGGACAGTAGGTTAAAAAATGAAAAATGATTATAGCTGAAAGAAGTGAATGGAGATGATAAATGGAAGAATGTGGGGTGAAAAATAAAATTGTGGTAAGAAGATATAGGTGGGAGAAAGAGAAAAATGTATTATAGGATGGGAGTAGCCTAGTGCAGAGCATGATCACAGCCAGGAATTAGGAATGTTTCTAAAGACGTTTTAAACATGTGGAGGTTGGATGATAATCTGATCCTTATAGGGAGTCAGTTCTAGGTTTTTGCTACTGACTTAGAGAATTGTTTATCATTTGATCTTAAGGGATGTTGTGAGGTGTAAATTTGGAGAATTACACTAAGAGCTGGGCAGAGTGAAGGATTTTTTTGTGCTGTGATTAATTAGGTGTATGTAATATGGTGAAGTAGTTCTAACCAGTTTACTTATTTTAATGTTGTACATTGGTGGCTTTGACTGGGTTTGTTTGCAGCAAATAATGCAATCCTGTTATAACATTGCTTAACTTTAGATTTGAAAGTGGTTTGGAGGTTTGTAAATATGGCTTCTACATGCAGAAGTGATGGCAATAGGTTAAGTGTTAGCCAGAGTTAGTTTAGCATTAATTGTGAGGAAGTTTTTTTCATTCTGTAAAACATTTACTGTAGTGTGTCTTTTAATTTCATTTAGAATATATAAGTCAAATTTTATGCTGTCATCCATTGTCATGCCAAGCAATTTAGTTTAAGATACCACTTCACTTTCAGTGTTGTTTATGGAGGTGAGGCTGAAGTTACTTTTGCCAAGACACTGTGAGTTTCAGAAAAAGCAGGAGTAGTTTAGTTTTTTTAGGGGTGAGCAAAGTTAAAGGCTTGCTTGTGTTTTTGTTGAAGATGGGTTGTGCTATTAAAGGAGCAAATGAGAGCAGGGTCATTTGCATACTGTAAAACAGAGGCTTGTTGTAAAGATGTATATAGATTGCAAGTGAATATATTAAACAATAGGTGACCCATAATACAACCTTGGGGTACATCTGTGGTAACTGACAAAAAAGGGGAAAGGGTGCAGAGCCATTTAATAGATTGCTGTCTGTCAGTAGGGCTGAAACTACTAGGTGAGAGTAGAGTGTGAGAGGCCAAAGGAAGACATTCTGTGTAGGAGTTTGCTGCATGATAGTGTCAAAGACCTTAGGTTTAGGAATAAAGAGGATACAAATTTACCATTGTCCTTACCTTTGTTCATGGTGTCGAGGAAGGATATGTGAACAGTGGTAGCACTATGTGCTGGGAGAAAGCCTTGTTGTGTATGTGTCAATAGTTCTCGTTGAAAGAGGCACTGACGAAGTTGTTTGTGGATACCTTTTCAATATTTTTGAGAGAGAGATATGATAGAGATGGGTCTAAATCTGAAGAGTTTTGTTAAGGCCCCACTTTATGTACTGGAGTTTTGTGTGGCTTTTTTCAGAGGGAAGGAATATAGAATTCATGTATTGACCTATTTACAGGGATTGAAACTGGATATGCTAGAGCACTAGCTGCCATCTTGTGAAATTCAGGTGTGAGGTTATCAATGGACGGTGAGCATGGTTTGAGATTGTGAAGTATTTTTATATATGTGATATAGGGACAGTTTTTATGATGAAATGTGGTGGTATAGCAGAGGGGAAGGGGCTTGGGGTGAGGTATGGGGATTATGGATGTTAAGGTTGTTTTTGGAAAGAACAACTAGGCTGTTTATGAAGGGAGTGTTAAACTGGCCAGCATTTTCAAGTAGAGTAAGATGAGGTAAAGGATTTAGATTGCTTTTTTCCACTGGAAAGGCTGTCTTTTGATGGAGGACCTCATTTTTTCTTGATTAAATTTGGTACCTAGATTTCATCTGTTGATTTATTAAATTTGGTGGCCACATGAAACTGTGTGAACCTCTGTCTAAAGCAGACCAGCCAAAGGGTTTTGAAAAGTCAAACAGCTCTGGTGGGTTAAACTTCATCATTATCATAAAAATATTTTTCTGGGCTGAGTGGTTTAAATTCAATAAAATGATTTAGTGAAGTAAAACAGCTTTTTGTTAAATTAGTTGAAACTAAGTGTAAATTTCCAGAACAATGTTCATTTCAAAAAAATACTAAGACATAAAATCATGTTGTGGCAATACATTTATTCAGAATTGCTTTATTAGCTAGTAAAACATTACACAAGGCAAATGTAAAATGGTTGACCAAATGGCTGCCTTTATATACATGAATCAAAGTACTGTCATTTTAGGAATGTATCTTTTAGAAATATTGTTTCCAGTCACAACTCACATGTTGTCGTTGACAAAGTATGCAAGAATTTGTTCTTTCTTTCATCATTTAAATTGACATCTCAGATTTGTGAGACCCTTAAGAATTTCTCTTTACTTCTAAGTACATTTCCCATTATTTTCTTTCATATAACAATAATCCATTTATTTCTGAATTTGTAATAAAAGCAAAGTCAAAACACAAAGATAGCTTGCATATTCCTAATTCTTCTCCTACTTAAGTAATGTTCTACAACACTCTTTTGATTATTAACAAACAAAAACAGAGCTATGCTTCCTCACCTGTACCTGTAATATGTAGTTGTACCATGATGTGCCTAAAACAACTCTTACAGAACAGAAATGTGTTTTATGCCCTAGCTTGTTCAGAAGCACTGCCCAAAGTATAGAAATCCATTCTAACAGTTGTGCTTTAGCATTCTATATCTAAACAGTTTCCTCTTTAATTAGTTTTTAATTTATGAATTAAATGTTTTATCTAGTCTAGAAAGTAGATACAGAAACTCTGAACCAGAGCTGTATTAGGTATTCATCTGATTATGTTCATTCTCAAATCAGAACTGAGACATTATCTAATAGGATAGACATGAGGTGCAGGAAAAAGCAACACTAAGTCAGGCTCTGGCTTGAGTAGTACCACTAACTTTCTATGCTTTTCTGTACATACATACCACTATGTATTACTAAATTGTTAGTACCTGTCTTGTACTATTTGTATTGTTTAGGGCCTACATAGTAAATACAGCAAAATCAGAATTATAAATACCACAGCTGAAAGAATTTCAAAAAGCTTTCTTCCCTCATCTGTAAGCAGATTGGTTAGCCATACCCACAATGAGCTATCAGCTCCTCTAGCAAGTGAAAAATCTACAGCCCTCTGAAATATACTCAAACAATTTTTAATTTCATTTCAAAATCTGGAATGATTGTACAGTATTTGTATCTCACACATCTTCCCTTTTCTTACTAAGAATAAATATGTCTTTCATTTTCCTATGCTAACTTCAGAAATACCTGTATGTTTAGCCTCATGTCAAAAAGGTCAGACTTAAGGTGTTCCAAAATGGCTGTACACTGATCAAAAGAGACTTAAACACAAGGGTCAAGAACTCTGTCAATTTTAGTAAATTACTAGCTAGTAAGTACACTGCCTAGATGCCAGCAAAGAAGAATCTAAAAGAGCCTGAAAGAAAATCAACTAGAAAGTATGAAAAGAAAAACACTGACTGAGAAGAATCCTGCAGCTGTTCAGCAAAAATCAGCTCAAGCTCCAGCTTTGATACGAACCATGGCTTCTAGTAATCTAGAGGAAAAACAAATCAAATGTGCTCTGAGCTGATTAAAGTAAATGAAATACTGAAGAAATATATTATCTCAAATAACAAAAGCCTGGAAAATGGAAGAAGCTTTAAACTGATGTTTAGACAAAATGATAAAACTGCAAAAATCACAGGTTGAGATGAAGAAACGGCTGGCTGAGTATGAAAATGCTCAAGAAGAGATGTTTCAAAAATGATAGAATTAGAGAACAGAGGACATAGGGAACATCTGAGATTTTCCTGTATTGATGTAGTACAACTATATTAATTTTATGAGGGCACAAATAAGCAACTAGACTGGTATTTGACAGCAGAAACTGTTAACTGGAGGGCGCACAGTGTGTATGCTCCAAATCTGGCCATGAGAAAGCAGCCAAGACCTGTATTAGTAAATATATAAACCTACCAGCAGAAAAAGTTCATCCTGACAAATCTGTGGCAAGAGGGTGAAGTATTAAATGTTGGAGACAGTAGAGTGTTTGTGGAGAATGGTCATTCAGTGTACACCAGGCAGAAGATAATCAAATTTATTCCAGTAATCAGGGAATGATGAGATGAGGTGTGAGATTCAAGCTGCTGTATCCAGCTGTTTTCAGATTATTTTTCCTGAAGGATCAAATTCATTTTTTATGTAGAACTGGCTAAGGAAGAAATGCAAATGTTTTTCCAACAAAAAAGCGAGCCATCAAGTGGAAGGGGACTGTGTTTCTGATTCTTCTGATAATAAAGCACATTGAGGGACTTTACCAGTAAAACCTTTTCCACTGTTCTAAATGAAAATGCTTGAGGGACAGAGAAAAGCACATGAGTTGATCAGAAAAAGCTGGAGTACCTTGGAATTGAAATGGAATCCGGAGTTGGGTGTTGGAGATGAACAGAGAAAAGCCCAGCAGCACAGAAATTAGTAAATAAATTGGAGACTGCAAAGCATCAATTGCATTTGTGAAATATGTCTGTTTAAGAAAAAGGGGAAAGGGTGGACTTTTGTTGATTTTGTTAAATTTATAGGGAAGTGTTTATAGGAAACTTTTCACAATATAAATTGCATGTTTTATAGTAAGTAGTGAAGTATATTTAGTTGTGTTGTATGTGATAAAGTTACTAAAGTAAACAGATGACTTTTCTCCATCTTCTTTATTTCTTTCTTCTTCTTTTTTGGTATTAAGAAATATAGGCATTACAGTGCAAAAAGAAGAAAAGATAGACAAAAGCATGTTGTTAATAGGTCGTAATCTTGGGTTGCTGAAGTGGGTGATAAGGTGCAAAAGTACACAGATCATAATATATGTAGAGCTGATATGCTTTCTCTTTTGCACAGATGAATGGGTTATGACCTTCAGCTTAAACTAATAAATTTTTTTAAGTGGAAACGAGTAAATATAAGAACACCAAATATAATGAAAAAATTTCCTTTAGCAATAAATGTTTCAGCTCATCTTTCAGGCTGCAGTAGAGGACTACATTTATTTTGTCTTATGATTCCATGGAGACAGTCTGATAATAGGACAGTAAAAATCAGAACACTGGTTTGTTCTAAAGTAAAAGTTAAAAGTTTTCTGAAAGTATGCAAGTTGTTATCACATATGGGACAGGAATAAAGATAAAAAAAAAAAACAGACACTAATTAAAGCACAGCAATAACACGTTTCTTAGTGTGGATAACTTCAATTTCAGGTTAAGGCCTCTGTTAGCAGCTGCTGTTTGGGACAAATGCTCCTATTAGGAGGGTTAAACTTTATTATTTGAAGATGTATATAGATATACGTGTTTGCATTAAGTTAACAAATTATGTGTTTGCATTAAGTTAACAAATTATGTAGGTGTGTGCGTTTTTTTATTTGAAGGTTTTTATTAAAACAAAAAGTCTTGTAAAATATGACATACATTCCAGTGTTGATGATAAGAAAAAACTGTATAGAGGATTAACCTGACAAACATTAGTGGCTGCATGTATCACAACAATTGAAAATAGTCATTTACAAAAGCTACCATGTATAATATGTGGGAATAATGACCTTTTCCTAATGGCAACACTTTCCCTATTATCTTGGAATATGGATGGTCTCACAGGTATAGACAAAAAGGAAATAATATTTAATTATATTAAGAAATGCAGAGTTTAAATAGCAATGCTACTGGAGACACTTTTGGAAAGAAATGATCACGTGAATTTGATAAAGAAAGAATTTCAGGATGGATATTAAACAGAATATCAGGGACAAAAGAAAAGAGGAGTACTTATATTAATTGTTAGAGGAATTCCAATAGTGATAGAAGAGGGTGAAAAAAAAGATAATAATGGCAGATTTGTGGTAGTAAGGGGTTACTGACAAGGGATGAGGATTATGCTGGCATGTATTTATATTCCATCAAAAACTGCAGATTGTGGAGTTTAAAAAAATTGTGGGAGAAATAATCAGCTTTCAGCAGGGAATATTATTTATAGTTGGGGAATGGAATTTGATTTGCAACAAAAAGAATATATTTGAGGGCCTAGGAGGAGAAGTTGTTTTTACAAAAATATTTGATATGAAAAACATATAGGAACTCAGAGAGCATTTACATATTTCCCAAGGTACAATATCTGGACTATACGAGAAAGAAATTGTATTTCACTGGAATGTGAACTCTGACACACATTGAATAACTATTTCAGATCATGCACCAGTAATTACTAAGATAAAAATGCAGGGTAATGAAGTAAAGCCAAGATATTGGTGCTTACCTACCAACCTGTTAAATCAAGAAGTTTAAGGAATGGGTACTGGAAATTATCTGGAAGTTATTATGGAAGAAAGAAAGTACTCTAGGCATTATAGCTAGTGAGTGGGATAAAATGAAAGTGGAATTTAAAAGTAGGGTAGAAATAAAAGGAAAAAGAGATCTGGTTAAGAAGTAACAAGAATTATTTAGAGGGTTTGACAAAGGTTAAATTATTACAGAATGAGGAGAATCTCACAGAACAAGATGAAGTACAACTGCAGAGTGCCAAAGAAAAAATAATGGAATACCTGGGTAGTATGCAAGAGTTTATAAAGATTGCTGTTAAGAAACTTTTTTTTGATGATAACTCCAGAGCACAAACACTGTTAGCACAATGACATAGGCAATAGAAAGCAGAAAGGGTTTGTTGCCAAACTTAGGAAGCCTGTAACAAGAAAAATAACCAGACATTCTGTAAAGGTATTAAATATATTTTAGAAATTGTACGACAATGTGTAAAGTACAGAAATGAAAAAAAATCAAGAAAAACACAAATGGAAATTACTATGAAAGACACACATATGCCAATGTTAGAGGTAGATAAGGCTGAACATTTAACAGTTAAGATAGGAGGGGATAAGATAAAAATGGTGATAAATAACCAATCTACAGAAAAGTCTCCAGGAATAAATGGTATTCAGGTGGAGATTTGGAATCTAGGAAAGAAGAAAGTGATAAAAAATATGAACGGTTTTGTTTTACAGCATTTTAAATGGAGGGAAGCATGAACATTCTGTAAAAAAGCTATGGTGGCTTTAATACCAAAAGACAGTAAAGACCCATCAGATCAAGCTTCATAGAGGCACATTTCAATTTTAAACCATGATTATACAGTGTTTGTGCCTATAATCGCTAAAAGAATGGCAAAGGTGATGCCAAAATTGATAGATATGGATAACTGTGGTTTAGTGGAGGGGAGGCAAACATTTGACACCATAACAGAACAATCATGATCCATAGGGAAGCAGAATGTTAGAAAATACCACTTGTTGCTGGTGGGTCTTCATGCTGAGAAAACATTAGACTGGGTAAGCTGGGTTTGTATGAGTAAGGCAGTGGAATGATTTGCATTTTCTGATAGAATAATAAATGATTCATAGATTCTTACTAAGCTAACCCTTACTTGAGCTGCATTTTAAAGTCTAGCCAATTTTCCGGCCACCCTTCCAAGATTAATTAAAAGGCTGTATGAGTGAATGGATGCAAAAATCAAAGTGTGAAAGTTCCACTCTGATACATTGTGTCTGAACAGAGGAAACAAGCAGGGGTGTCCTGTTTCTCCTTTTTTATTTGCATTATATTTAGAACTATTAGCAAAGAAAATAAAAGACTCAGAAATAAAAGGCTATAATTGCATTGTCGCCTCACAGTAAAACGCTGTCCGGTTTGATTCTCAGCTAGAGCGTCTTCTGCATGGAGACATGCGTGAATGGGCATACCTTCTTGAAAGTTGTGCGTCAGGGCTCGTAACTCGGCACATAAAACTCAACTACCAATCAGCGGACTGGAGTTCCACTGTGGCGACCCCTAACCGGGAAAAGCCGAAAGACACAAACAAACAAATTGGTATGGTGTTGAAGAAAATGTTGGCTTTATTTACAGATGCTATTATTTTGTACCTGATAGAACCAGAAAAGGACATCTCAATGTTGTGGAACTTCCTGAAACAGTTCTTGTTTTTGAGCATATAAAATTAATGAAGATAAAACAAAAGCTAAATCTATAAACTATGTAACTACACTTGAATTTGTTCAGCAATAACCATATTTATGGGGACATTATAAAATGAAGTATTTAAGAGTATGGATTAAAAAGGATTCTGTTATGGCAGCTAAAGATATGTGGGAAGAGACTAAAAAACTGAGAAACTGAAAGCTCTTGTCTATGGATATGGATAGCAAGATACAAGCAGTAAAAATATTTCAGTTTCTTTAGTTTTATGCACAGGTTAGGCATACTTTTATCAACCAGAGGAGACATTGCGGATAGTAATTAATAAAGAGTTGAAGGATTTTATGTGGAAGGGGAAGAGGGCAACATTCAAGTGAGATAAGTTGATCCTCCCAATAGAACAAGGATGTTTAGGATTTCTGGATTTGAAGGGATATTTTAGAGACACCATTAAGGCTCTTATACATAACACAAGCAGAAAGCTACAATTCACAGTGGAAGCGGATGATGATGAAGTGGGGGGGATTCAAAAAACAAGGAAAGAGTGGGATTTTGGATGCAGATCCTTAAGGAGAATAACAACAGTTGTACAGAATATAATACAGTACACCCAAAAAACTCTTGGAACAACCTCATGTTGATCAGAATCAAATGCAACAATGGTTAAGAAGGGGTGAATTTAAACCAAAAGATGAAAGGTTAATATTGGCAGCCCAAAATAGTGGAATACTTATATGTTGGTTTACAAGGTCCATTAAACATGTAGTAGAAACAGGCAAATGTAGGTTTTTTAAAACAGAATTGGAAACAGTTGCACATTGTGTTGCTGGTTGTGATATACTAACGGCAGAAGGACTGTATACTGAAAGACATAATAATGTGGCAAGATTGTTTCATTGGTGATTGTGCAAACATTATGGTATACAAGTTGCTGGAAAAACACTGGTAATGAGCCAAAAAGCATTACAGAAAATGATGAAGTTTATATCACATGGCGTCACCCATTACCAACAGTTCACAGAATAGATGTGAGAAAACCAGATATAGTAGTCCATGAAAAGAAGATAAAAGTAGCATTGATCACTGAAATTGCTACACCTAGTGACTACAGTGTCTTATGTACAGAGAGACACAAAGTCATAAAATACCAGGACTTGCAGGCAGAAATGAGGGCAATGTGGACGAAGGACACCCAGACAGTTCCAGTATAGCAGGAGCAATGGGTCTTATAAAAAATAATTTACAATCATACTTAGATATGTTATCAATACATGCAAGTCCATTACTGGGCAGATTGTGGGTGCTGTGAAGAGCACTTTTGGCTAACATCAGAGACTGAAAATACTAATTTCATGAACTTTAATCATATGTTGACTTAGGCATGGGGTCATTCCTGACATGGCATTAGAAACTGAAAAGACTTGGAGAAATTAAAAAATATATATATATTATATTCATAAAGTATCAGAAAGAGAAAAAAGAGATTCTGGTGATAGGGCTGACTGCATTTAGGGATACAGACAATAGGCAAGGGGGGGTTGGAATTTACTGGAGGAAGCTGGCAAAGGAAACAAGGTATTGGGAACAAATAATTAGAGCTGGAAAGGTAATAGAATGGGACCAGATCAAGAAAGCATTTGGATTTCAGTCTAGTGATTACCCTCCATATCAGGGATTGATATTAGAGTATAAACAAAGATAAAGGGATAGGGGAATCCTAAATGAAATACCTGCACTGGTTGAGTTTTTAACTGAATCTAGAACAGGAGCTGCTGTTACAAAAGGGATAATTAGGAGGCCTTATAAAATTTGCACAATATCTATAGGAATCAGTCAGAGGAGGTCAGAAAAGATAGGGATGGGTGTTTACATAAGCAATTTACAAAGAAACAATGGGACAACATATGCATGGCTCCAAAATATGCTACAGAATCTTGAAGGTTTAAGATGTTTGCCTAGAAGGGTTTACATGGATAAGTTTATACCCCAAGAAGACTCCAAATAATTTTTTCCTCCAGTAAATAACAAATGTTGGAGGTGTATTAGAGAATAAAGAGGTACCTGGGAGCATATGTTCTCAGAGTGAAATTAGTTGGCAGACTTTAAAAATTCCCTACAGAGAACTCTGTCAGGAATACTGGGTGATCAAATGAGTGTAACTAAAAAATTATTTTTTGTGCTGGGATACAGGATCTGAATTGCCTAGACATAATAAGGTCTTGCTTGTTAAGTTTAACTCTGGTGGCTGCCAAAAAAAGCAATTACTAGAAAATATAAATCAAAGTCTAAATCAACTATACTTGAAGTAGTAAATATTGTAACAGAAATAAAAGAACATGAAACTGGATGTTTAGAAAGGGCAGAAGTAAATTACATATAAAAATTGGGGGTCTATATTAATTCATCGAAGGTTCATTTCACCGAACCTTTTTTCATCAAACCCTAATCAATGAATGTTCATTTCAGTGAATGTTCTCATAAAAAAAAAAATTAAACAGGGAAACTAAGCACTTGGCCAAAGCAACACTGGAACAGACACCACAGCATGTAAAACCCATCAAAGTAGGGGGCTGTGTCCCCCACACCCCCTAACAATATATATATATATATATATATATATATATATATATATATATATATATATATAGATATATCAACTCCAAGATTGCACTATAGTGGGAAAAAGGGCACATTTGTGCTGCTGGCCAACTGATTCCTTTACCTACGTACATTTTTTGTGGATATGAATGTTCACAGAAATGAACGTTTAAAGGTTAGGGTTTGATGAAGAAAGGATAGCTGAAATGAACATTTGATGAATTAATATAGACCCAAAAATTGGAAATTGTGGAAACAATACTTACAAAAAATGTTTTGGAGGAGGAATAAACTTTAAGAGAAGGCAGGAACTGAACAATTTATGTAATGTTGCTTTCATCATATGGTGTAGAATAAAATATGTGAGGCATAATGTTTATAAATGTGAACTTGCTAATATGGTTTGATTACTTTTATATAAATGTAAGTTTACCAGTGTCACAAGTAATAATGCAATAAAGGTGTTTTTTTATAAAAGGTCAAGATTGAACCTCCTTAAATTCTGTTGCATGTAAAAGCCATTTGCAGTTATCCTATGCATGGTTTTCTCTTTTTTTCTGCTTTCATTGCACTTCCACAAACTCTTCTACAATTTACATTTTTTCCTGACATGCACTAATTGTTTTCCTAAACAGAATTTATAATATCCTTTTAGTGTCCTCTCATTCCCCATATCTCATGGCATTAAATAACTCACATACTTGAAGCCTGATTTGTTGTATTCCAAATTTCATTAAGCTTACCTTTACTACTTGCTTTCTCAGGTGGCAATATGACTCATGTTATCAAACATGTCACAATGAATGTTGTTCCATTTTTCAACTACCGCATAGTGCATTAGCCCACTAGGCCACTCAACTCTTAATAATCACCCCTGCCAAGTCTCTGGACACCAGCCCTACACTTAACACCTGCTGTCACAAGAATTGTTACAAAAGATTCAAACCCTGCCCCTTTGCATTTCCCACAGATGACATTAGTCCTTTACACCACCTCTAGCCAGCAAATAATCGCCTCTGCCCTCTGTCAACTACAGCCTACTGCATTAACCCACTACGCCACACAGATCAAACTGATTCCTGAATAATATCAGCTATTTTACTGTACTGCAAAATTAATTTCCTTGATCATATGCACATACTGTGCAAGCTGTAAAAACTGGTAAATGTAAACATATACTGACCATTAAAATAACTATATTTCCTCATGATATAATTCGTACAAAATCTTGTTATAACAATAATACTCCTTTGTTAACTAGGTAGGTCCAGAGGATACACAGTCTTTTTCCAGGGTCTGCCTTGGAGCAATGTCTGATTAACTGACTTGCTCAAGGTCACAGAATAGGCAAATGGGAATCAAACTCTGTACCAAATGAACTACAGCTCACAGTCTTACCCCTCTGTACCAACTGCCAGGCTTTTTGCATATGCCCTTATCTTTAAGTGAAGAAAGTAATTAAATGTGTTTTAATGAATGAATCAGTCCCTAGATTAGTATCACTATAAAATAAATATACAGTCACTAAAAGTGTCTCACACTTCCTAAATAACCATTCTACTGATGCAGACATAAAAATGTCATTCATGCCACCTAGCTTTGTCTGATGCATCACATTTAATTTTGTAAGTAGTCTTCCTGCTTTTTGTCACATGGTTTCTAATGTATATCCATTATTTTCTTTAATTTAATTTTTATTGTTCTGTAATTGGGATTAACTTTTATTCCTTTGTCCTTAATCAAGCAATTAATTAGTCATCTTCTATTCATAGTTCCCTCAAAAGGATTTTGAAAATTACTGATGACACATTACTGAACTCACTCAAGAAAAAATCTGTACATAGTATCTGCTTTCTGGATGCAGTTTTATCTAGTCTCATATAATTTGATATGTCTTGTAAGTTCCATGCTAATTTCCTGTGAAATTAGCCTGGAAATATGCCTGCATATTTGAACTGTTTATTACTGAAATTGGTACACCTTGTTTGCTGTAGCATACACTAGATCCAGGTCTGCTGAATCTAGCTTTGTTTGTATGCTTGTTTGCTTGTTATTTCCCTGAAACGCTAATTCCACCTAAAACGCGGCTTTTCAGCGCTTCTGTGGATCCCTAGTGATATCTGCATTGCTTACTGTACTTATTTCCTTGTTTCACTTGAAAGAAAGTTACTGTTTGTCGTTTTGCATTTAAATTACCTGGCACTTGCTCACTAAAGCAATTATATAAGTCAGCACTAAAAAATTAAAAGCACTACACCCTCACAAACTCCCCTTTAGTACCTTGTTCCCCATTGGCCCTTTTTTCAATTATAAAAGAATTCCCAATACTATTCTAGCATGTCCAAAGGTCAGTTGTCAATCTCCTCTCCGGTCCAGCTGGTGAATCTGGGAATCATGAGGCAATGTTACAACTGCCTCATGTACACAGACAATCCTCTCCTCCTCCCAACAAATTCCAACACATGTGAGAGATGCAACCATATAGCCAAACTGGTGGCTAAGCTCTCTCAACTCAGTACTGGCGTAACCAGTCAGGAGGAGAAGGAAACCACACTCACTACAATTCCAGTCTCACATAGACCTACCACGACAGCAAACCAAACACATAAACACACAAAAACATACTCGGAGGTTCTAAATAATAATCTGCCTAAGCAGCAGAGACCTCCAAAGCAGACACCCAAGCAACCGCTACCCCAAAACAAAACACGTGCAACACATAGCTCACAAAGCCAGTGTGCCGAACAGTCACAGCCCTTAAGGCTAAACAACACACCTGATACACTTGTAATAGGTGACTCTATCGTCAGGCACACTGACATCCCGCTCACCAGGCTGAACAAGGAGAAGGTCACGGTCAGCTGCCTGTCGGGCGCTAGGATCCGCCACATAACACAAGCACTCAGGTCACTCCAAGGCAAGAACAAATATGACTCAGTCATTGTCCATGCTGGTGTGAATGACCGGAGACGTACCTCCCTGGACTACATGAAAAGAGACATAGAGGAGTTCTCTGAGCATGTAGCCCAGGCCGGTATGACCCTAACCCCTGGGCTTTCGGATATTGGCAAAGGCTCTTGCTACCCCCATAGTGCCTTTTTTAGGCAAGGCTCAAAAGACAAACCCACCTCCATAGGTATCACAAGGGATAAGAAACTAAGAGTAATGTACTCAAAGCCAGAAGTCTAAACCTCAAGATGCATGCACTCAAAACTCTCCTTAGCATGGAGAACATCGATATCTGTGCAGTAACAGAAACCTGGTTCAAGGCTCCCGAGAGCACCCCAGCACTACCAGGTTATACCTCATACCATACTTTTCAGCCCCAAAACTTGGACCGAACCAGAAAAGGAGGGGGAGTATCAATATTCGTCAAAGATACCCACACCTCCAGGTTGGTGGCACAGCACGAAGCATCAGAGACTATCCATGTGCAAATAACAGTGGGTAAAACTGCCTTCCAGTTTATAGCTTGCTACAGACCACCCTCCCAAACCCAGGAACCCCACTCGGCCTTCCTGAGAACACTGGAAAATATGAAGGTCTCTCCAAACACCATTATATTGGGCGACTTCAACTACCCAATCATAGACTGGGAGCATTACTCTAGCTCCAACACCCTAGCTCAAAGGTTCCTAGAATTTATAAACTCAAATGCTATGGAACAACTTGTTACCACTCCCACAAGAGGGGAAAACATACTGGACTTGATCATCACCAACATGGGGACTCTATGCTCCAGACCAGAAGTGTATCCCTCACTGGTAAGATCAGACCATAAACTAATCTCACTGGATATTCACATCCCGACCCCACCCCCTGCCCAGAAAACCACAGTAAAAAACTTCTCTAAAGCAAATTTCACACTCCTCAAAACTGAGGTGGAATTCTTCAAAGCCCCCGGGCCTGTGGAAAATATGGCCCAGACCGCAGAATCCTTTATAAATGCATTCTATGAACACCTTCAGGAATGCATGGATCATGCAATCCCAAATAAAACCAAGACCCAATCCTCCAAAGGCAGACGTCCTGTCTGGTGGACCCCAGCCATAAACAAACTATACAATAGAAGGAGGAAGCTACTACATGATAGAGCAAAATCCCAAAAAGGGAAGGCATCTCTGATCAGTGTTAGCAAAAAACTACGGGCACTCATAAAATCGTCTAAGGCCAGCTTCGAGAGAAAAATTGCACAGGACACTAAGGATAATCACAAGGCTTTCTTTAGTTATGTTAGGAACCTGGGTAGGAATTCCCAGATATGCTTAGAATTAGTCTAAAATGGCAAAAAATACACCGAACCCACAGACATTGACAACATCCTAGCCGACAGATTCAGCGCAAACTTCTCCCCCCCTCCCCACCAACCACCAAAAGGGTAAATATCTATCCCAGCAGAGTGCTGCCCCCCTGACATCTCAGATGCTCAGGTAAGAGCCGCCTCTGCAAAGCAAAAAACACAGCATCAATGGGACCAGACAGTGTCCCGGGCTGTGTCCTACATGAACTCCAAGAAGAGCTAAACCCAAACATAAAACTACTGTTCAATCTCAGCCTTACCACAGGATATGTACCCAAAGAGTGGCGTACAGCAACAGTGGTCCCTCTCCACAAAGGTGGTGCCTCAAAGGATCCTGGAAACTATCGCCCCATAAGCCTGACTAGCTTGGTCTGCAAAGCTATGGAAAGGATCATCATGGACCTCATAAATAAAGATATTGGGGACCTACAGACACTGGAGTCTACCCAGTTCGGCTTTGTTAAAGGCAGATCCTGCCTCTTAAACCTGGTCGATTTCTTTGAAACGAGGGAAAGGTGGTCCACACAGCCTACCTGGACCTCGCAAAAGCCTTCGATACAATACCCCACTCGGGCATTATAGATAAGCTCACCAGCTTAAATATAAACCCCTATGTCACTAGATGGGTTGCAAATTGGCTCAAGGACAGAACCCACATGGTTAGAATTGCTGGAGCCATGTCAGACTCCAAACCAGTTACAAGTGGCATCCCACAAGGCTCAGTCCTGGGACCTCTCTTGTTCGGTATATATTTCTCGGAGGTACACGCCAACACGGAAGGACTGTGGCTGACCAAGTTCGCAGATGACTGCAAACTGGGCACCATAATCAACTCTCCAGCTGACACAAGCATCCTCCAAAAGAGCCTCATAGAAACAGACAACTGGGCCTGAGCCATGGCCTCAAGCTAAACGCCAAAAAGTGTATAGTCATCCCCTTTGGCAAAAACAAAGTGCCCACAAATTGGTAATCCATTAAGTACGGAAGAAGTAATTAGGGACCTGGGGACCCAAGTTGATAGCAATCTCTCATTTGACAACCACTTTGCCAAAGTGGTTAGAAAAACATTTTATATAGCCCACCTAATCATGAAGGGATTCACATCTAGATCAGGGGAGGTCATCGTGCCTCTTTACTCATCCCTCATCAGGCCCATAATTGAGTACAATGCCCCTTTTGGGATGTACCTTACCAGACACCTGCAGCAACTGGAAAGACCCCAAAAGTACCTCACCAAGAGGATCAAAGGGCTCAAACAGATGCCATATGCTGCCCAGTTAAAGAAACTCCAGCTCTACTCAGTGGCATACCGCCTGCTCAGAGGCGATCTGTGCCTGACGTATAAAGCCATGTCCAACCTGGAATTAATGGACATGCTGCACCTCAGAAAATCCAAATTCCATCGAGCTACGCGCTCGAGAGACTTGAACCTCAGCACTGAAATAAATAGGACATGCTGGAGGGACAGATTCATAACCCAGAGGCTCCCTTCACTCTGGAATAAAATCCCAGTCCAGGTTAGGCAGAGTCCCTCATTGACTCTCTTCAAGAGGAATCTTGATGAGTGGATGGGGGATCATAGGTTTACCCCGGGTATCACTTCTGTGTCACTGTTAGACAGAGGCACAGTATACTAACCTCGAAAAAGGGCATAGCAAAATTAATTTAAAATGGGTGGCGAAAGCCAAACACACTCTGGCTAGGCTTATAAATGCCCTAGGGCGGATAGCCTAGTATGAACCTTGTGCAAACTTCTCAGTAGCATGAAACACTTTTTGTAGTTTCCTGAAACATCAATCTTGAAATAACATACCTTTACTTGAATCAACTGTACAATACAAAACAGCAAATCCCTTATGTTTTCAGATGTCCAGTTAGTAGTTAACTAGAAACTGAACTCCAAATCTTCTGATTTATGCAACCTGAACTTTTTGGTTGGTCTTTACTACCAATACACAAAACTTTGTAGTCTTAAACATTTCAGCCATATAACAACTTATCCTGGTTTACCTGCTCAGATTTTAATTCCTGCTAACGAATAACCAAAAACAACAGAAATGTATTCCTATTCAATCATAAATGATTTGTTTGATATAAAATTTAACTTTGGACAGAATCTGGAAGACTGGTGACTTCCTAGTATTTTGTCTATATTATATGTCAGTAGAGTTTTTCACTTCATTCAGAGGTCAGTAAAATGTATAATATATTTTGCATGAATTTAATTTTCACATGGTTTTGGAGACATACCCGTTTTGTCTTTACTTCTCCAACCTGTGAAAGCAAAGTTGTGTCTATTAACACCTATACTTTGTGAGCAAACTTGTTCTTTTTGTAATATTGATTTATAAAATCCACTGCTGCTTCCAGTTTACCTAGAATATCCATCTTATGATAAAAGGAAAACATTTGAATTCACTCAAAACTGCTTCTGCACAAGAAAATTGCTTGAACCTGGGAATTTACACTAACATATTTCCTTCCTTCTTGGCAAAAAAAATGTTTTAAAACTCTGCTCTTTAACTGCATCACTTAGCTTATTCATTTGTAATATCTTGGGTATATAAATCTACAAATTAATAACCCTTTCATGCACCTTTATGATAGGTGTCATATATATGATCCAGTTAGAATGTCTTAGTAAAGTTTTAAGAGTATAAAGTAGAATTGTGTAAGGTGTGCTTACCTGCAACAGTAGATGTTCATAAAACACACAGCTTTACTGGCATATGGTATAGAAGTGCATCTCTACCCTCCCTCTGGCAGTCTGTCAAAGCTAAAAACTTCTACCTGTGCCTGTCTGTGAGTGAGAAGAGCCAATCACCTGGCAGAACAAGGACAGCCCTTCACACTCACAGACAGGACCCATTCAGTTTTCTGGGATCCAACAGGAAAGCAGATATGAACACAAGTTTTGTGAGCACCTACTGTTCCAAACCAAATGGCATACACAACAGAAAAGGTTGCTGAAGAAAAACAAAACAGCAATTTCAACCCCCAACTATAAACACCCAACCAAAGGGGGACGGTAGGAGGGTACTGCAAGTAAAGCAGTGTGTTCTACACAACTGTATTATGTTCAACAAACACACTGCCTTACTGGCATATGGGTAGATTCCCAAACCTTATCCGATCTGGGAGGAGGAAGGATTATGGTCCAGGAGCATATGGAGAATGGTCCTCACAAAACCTGCACTAGATCTGGAAAAGCATCCAGTTTGTAGTGCCTTGTGAAGTTAAGGATGAAGGACCAAGTTGCTGCCCCTAGAATGCTTCTAAAAGCCACTACTTTCCAAAGTGTCACTGATGAGTAAAAGGCCCTGGTGAAAAGTGTCTTTACCTTGCCTGGATTTACCTTGCCATGGTAGGTATAACAAAAAATAATACCAGAAGCCAACCACATGCAACAAATTTCTTTGAAAGAGGTTGGCTTTTCTTTCCCCCAGAAAATAAAATAAAAAGGTTTTTGGCCTTCCTAATGGGCTTTGTTCTGTCAAGATAGAGCTGCTGTGCACATTCGAGGAATAAAGTAACATATTCAGTAATACCTACGTTTTGGAAAGAACATAGGAAATAAAAACATTGGTAGACAATGAAGACTTAACCCACTTTCAGCCCGAAAATAAAAAGGATAAGTGTAAACACAACCCTATTCCTGAGAAAATCAACAAAGGTTGTCACCCATTTATTTTAATTGGAGTACTTGACCAGTTTCCCACAAGATCCTGTATCAACCTACTAATACACCAATACTTACCAACCTTATCACTCCCTACAGTAACCTTAAGACCCTACGGTTATCTAATAACCTACTTGTACAAATAAGTAAAACCAACAATATGGCTGGTGACTCTTTGTGCTCTAGTATCATGGGCAAAACCTGGAACTCACTCCCCAGTGACCTGACCTCCCTTTCCTCAATAACACTATTTAAAAACAAACTGAAACTATACCTTAAGTCACATTGGTTATGCCCTTGTGCTAACCCTGACTAACTACCTCACTTATCTCTGGATACTTATCACTATGCCTGTATAAACTAGTTGCTTTTCTGTTAACCATAAAGAGAGTGTGCTTTTATATATTAATCTAATGTCACTATAAATATCTTCTTAAACTATCCATATATGATATGTATTAAGATTCTGTAAGCAGAAATGTAAGGAAATGTAAAGAATTGCTAAAATATGTATAAAATATGTACCTGCATCTGTAAAAACTGTCATATAATATAAATAATACTGTTTTGTGGAGCTTTTCTCCCTGGGCCTCTGCTGAAAATGGACATATATCCAGCTGGGCTAGCTTGGTCAACAAATGTAAAATAAAAATAAATAAATAAATAAATACAGTGGGGGGCTTTGCATCCCACACCCCCCCTACTTAAATATACCAACTCCAAGATGGTACCACAGTGGAGGAATCGGCAAAGTCCTGACAATGGCCCAGCGATTTCTTTTACCTGGGAAAAAAATCGCTGTTCCAGTCATTCGACTCTCTGTGGCTTCGCATATTTGGTGTTGATGTAAGAGCATTTGCTCTTTTCAAACTTCGACTTTCTGATATAGACCCATGGTAATTGCCCTTGGCCAATACCATTAAAAGGGGAAACAAAGTTTGTCTTGGCCAATAGGGAGTCACCACATTGTACTTTGGCATTTCTGTTTGAACTTACAGGAGTAACTTGTGAGTTAGAGGAAGGGTGGAAACACATACAGGAACATTCTCATCTAAAGGAATGAGAATGCATCTGTCTGCCAAGCATGGCTCCAAGGGTATCTAGAACATAATTTCTCCAGCAGTTATGTCCACAACTACCAGGAGAGGACCCAGAGTACGAAGGTGGTGAGGGACTTTGAAAGTGTGAACACTGCCAACATCTCTGAAATATTGAGGAGCTTCTGTACATCCTTAGCTCTCCCTCAAGTGGTAAGCACTCTCATCTCCAATGACACAGTTCCCCAGAGGAAACCAGATGAATCTGATTGGGCAGATACTACTGGCATTAGAGAGGAGACAAGGAAGCCCTGGATTGATACGCAAGTGATGTCTATACCACTGTAATACTCGTCTGAAAAAGGGCAGCACTGGCAACTGGGATTCCGGGGAATGAAGGTGCATCATCCAACAATTTTGGATATACCATTGACATTTTTCTCATGTGAAGCTGACCCAGTGCTAAAATGTGAATCATGGATGCCATCAGTCCAGAAATTACTAGGAATTTTCAAGCCAAAGCATCATTCCTCTGAGAGCATTCCTGAAACACTGTTTAGTATGAAGGACCTTGTCTTATAGGTTCATAGTTAAGTACTAGGCTAGCTGCCCTACTGGGCCATTTTAAACCTAGCCAGTTTCCCTTTTAAAGGTGAGAATCAAACCCTATACTTTGCATCTGTGAGGTAAATACCTCAACCATTATACCAACCCCATAAGACAAAAAAATGCATTGAAGCTTCCCTGACAGTGAATTGAACCCACGCAGTGGTGATGAGAGTGCCAAATCCTAACCAATAGACCACCAGGGCAGAAAGCCAGATTTTTGTTGAAGTCTATTAAGCACCCCAAAAAGATGAGTCTTCGTGAGGGTGTCAAATGTGACCTTTGGAGGTTCAACATGAAACCTAGATGGAAGAGTCAGGACAAAACCTTCTGTAGTGATTCCATACACCTGAACAGAGACTCTGCACAGATAAACAAGTCATCCACATTTGGAAAAAAGTGAATTCCCTGACTTCATCAGTGGGAGTAAAGGATTTGGTAAATACTCCAGATGCAGTGGATAGTCAAAAGGCAAATACAGAAAACTGGTAGTGTGAACCAGACACAACAAATGTCGTATATCACCCTGAAGCAATAAGCAATAAGGATATGAAGAAAGGCATCCATCAAAACCAGGGTCACCATAAAGCAGTGGTTCAGAAAAAGAGGAATATTGAACTTGGGAACCTTAACAAATGTATGCAAAAAAAACAAAAATTATGGAAACGTCTCAGAATGTTCCCCAACACTGAGATGTCTTTTTCCAGTTCCACCTGCTTGGTTCCTCTGTTCAGCCACAACTGAATCAAGGGGGCAAGTGTGTGTGACTGCAGCCAAGGGGGCAAGTGTGTGTGTGTGACTGCAGCCAAGGGGGCGTGTGTGTGTGTGTGTGTGTGTGTGTGTGTGTGTGTGTGTGTGTGTGTGTGTGTGTGTGTGACTGCAGCCAAGGGGGCAAGTGTGTGTGTGTGTGTGTGTGTGTGTGTGTGTGTGTGTGTGTGTGTGTGAGACTGCAGCCAAGGGGGCAAGTGTGTGTGTGACTGCAGCCAAGGGGGCAAGTGTGTGTGTGTGTGTGTGTGTGTGTGTGTGTGTGTGTGTGTGTGTGTGTGTGTGTGTGTGTGACTGCAGCCAAGGGGGCAAGTGTGTGTGTGTGTGTGTGTGTGTGTGACTGCAGCCAAGGGGGCAAGTGTGTGTGTGTGTGTGTGTGTGTGTGTGTGTGTGTGTGTGTGTGTGTGTGTGTGTGAGACTGCAACCAAGGGGGCTAGTGTGTGTGTGACTGCAACCAAGGGGCTAGTGTGTGTGTGTGTGTGTGTGTGTGTGACTGCAACCAAGGGGGCTAGTGTGTGTGTGTGTGACTGCAACCAAGGGGGCAAGTGTGTGTGTGTGTGTGTGTGTGTGTGTGTGTGTGTGTGTGTGTGTGTGACTGCAACCAAGGGGGCAAGTGTGTGTGTGTGTGTGTGTGTGTGTGTGTGTGTGTGTGTGTGTGTGTGTGTGTGTGTGTGTGACTGCAACCAAGGGGGCAAGTGTGTGTGTGTGTGTGTGTGTGTGTGTGTGTGTGACTGCAGCCAAGGGGGCAAGTGTGTGTGTGTGTGTGACTGCAACCAAGGGGGCTAGTGTGTGTGTGTGTGACTGCAGCCAAGGGGGCAAGTGTGTGCGTGTGTGTGTGACTGCAACCAAGGGGGCTAGTGTGTGTGTGACTGCAACCATTTTTTAATTGTGAACGTTTTCATTTAAAGTCAAATGTCGTAAAGTCTGTTTCCAGATCGAGATCAGTACTTTTAAAGAAATGAAAGTTACAGAATATTTAACAATACAAGAAATGTTATAAGCTAAGTGCAGTCGTACCTATACTTCATACTGTAAGTTTATGATCACAGCACAAGTATGTGTATATTATTTTTATAACTTTGATGGAACACTGGTATTTTTAGACCGTTTACGTATTTAGTCCGGGCGCTTGGTTAAAATGTTCCGGCAGGGGGTGGGGTCGGGATGTGAATATCCAGTGAGATTAGTTTATGGTCTGATCTTACCAGTGAGGGATACACTTCTGGTCTGTAGCATAGAGTCCCCATGTTGGTAATGATCAGGTCCAGTATGTTTTCCCCTCTTGTGGGAGTGGTAACAAGTTGTTCCATAGCATTTGAGTTTATAAATTCTAGGAAGCTTTGGGCTAGGGTGTTGGAGCTAGAGTAATGCTCAGTCTGTTTGGGTAGTTGAAGTCGCCCATTATAATGGTGTTTGGAGAGACCTTCATATTTTCCAGTGTTCTCAGGAAAGGCCGAGTGGGGTTCCTGTGTTTGGGAGCGTGGTCTGTAGCAGGCTCTAAACTGGAAGGCAGTTTTACCCACTTAGTTTCACATGGATAGTCTCTGATGCAACATTATAGGAATATGTTGACATTACATAAACATCATTTTATGTAATTATTCTTATACATTTTTATGTTGGACAATGATACATCAGAGATTGTCACTGCATGGTAGTGAAATGGTTATGGGGCTTGTAAGCATGTGAGTTCTCCTGCAGCAAGTACATGGAGTACTGGCTTTTATAACATACCTATGCAGCTAGAGGCTCAGTTCTAGAACAGTGTGTGTACTACTTGATGGAAATAGATTCCTTGTGAAAGCAACATTTATATTTTACGTTTCACTGTTGGAGTTTCAAGCAACTATGAATAAGAGACATTTGAAAGGGTGAACTTGCTATCTTAGAAAGAAATGTTTGAAGGATGTGGCACCACCAATACAATTTGTCTCACCTGTGTGGGAAATTGCTGTCTTCCCAAGATGTGACTGTTATTACTTGCACTGTGAATGCTAAAGGGTAACACCTGTGACCCTCGGACATTTTGTGGGATACATCTGAGAATCTGGGTACTGTCACTATTGCATGAGAACACAATTTTGATCTGTTTTCGACCTAGCTCTAAGAAATGTTTAAGGACTGAATGATTCAAGTTTACAGTTACTAGTAGTTTTGCCAATAACAGCACATTTTCTGTTTACCTTCCTTTGTCAAATCCAAGCTGAGCCTTCCAAAGCTTATGATTTCAATGTTTTCTGTTAAACTGAAATACTTCAAGCAACATCTCAATCTGAAGCAGGCAGTGCCTAGTACTGCTTTTTTTTATTTATTTTTTTTTTGCTGGAATTTATTCAATCAGCTGCAGTCTTTTTTCAAAGAATCTTTGATATAACCTTATCAAAAAAAAAAAAAAACAGTACCCATGAGTTATCCATCTTTTTTACTCTTGACTATGGGGTTTAAAGTGAACTGACCATGTTTCTTTAGTCAGTTTTTTCTATTCTGGTTTCATTCAGATTTACTTTCAAGTTGTGTATTGTGTCCACATTGACAAATAACTATGTATTTATGACTTTCAAATTCAGAATCGATTGCAAAAAATGAATTGTCTACTCGCTGAATTTTCCAGCCTTTTCAGTGTTCTTGAGGTTGCTTATTACCTGTTGTACTAGTGCTTACATGGGAATGAGACCAGAAAACGGCAACAAAAAAAAAAATAGACTAAACAAGCATGCTCATTTCGGGCTTGGGTGTGTGACTGCATGCGAGGGGGCTAGTGTTTGTGTGTGACTGCAAGCGAGGGGGCTAGTGTTTGTGTGTGTGACTGCAAGCGAGCAAAGAGGTGGGTCAAGAGTGTGACTGCAGGCAAAGGGGGCAAGTCTGTCAGTGTGGCTGTGTGACTCCAATTAATGCTTCTTGTTTTTGGGTTTGTTCTCTCAAAATTTGTGCTTTTCTGTAATTTTCCAAGATAAAGTTAGTAGCCGAGACAGTTCATCCTTCATAACCTTGCGAAAAATGCATGCCAAAGCAAGACTTGTTTGATCACCTGTCTCGGTTTATAACAGATCAACTTTTAGTACTGTTTACATGTCCCCCCAGATATAATTTGCCTTGTCTAGATTTACTGCATTTAAGGAGAATGGGATATTAAACTAGATTGCTCAACCTGGTGTGCGTCTAATCGCAGTTATGTGATACCTGATTAGAAAGTAAACAACGCAGCTTTACAAAATAATCCACTCTACTGTTTTACCTCGTAGCCTATTTACGTTTACGTACTGTGAGTTTCTGTTTTAAACCATAAGCTAGAAATAGTAGAGCGGGCTCGGAAATGATGCAGTCATATCTGCCGTAGCTCTTGCTGTACTCTTCAGTAGACCCCCCCCACAAATTGATGTAACCACAGCCTGATGTGAATGCTGTATAGATGAGGCACCCATCTTGTGATGTATGAGGTGCCTTGACCATCACACTCTTACCCAGAATAAAACGGACCGACTAAAGTGTGGAACTCTTTTTCTTAGTGAGTGTATCCTGTCGACGTGATTCAAGACCTCAACACTGTTTGCATTGCCTGCAGCTTGACTTAATTTTTTCTTCATTAGTAAGGTAAGTCTTCGTAATGAAGTCAGATGTTAATTATACATGGAGCCTCTGTACTACTAGACCTTATATTGTGCTCGTAAGTGTTTGACTGCACATTGATAGATTGTATACCTTTTGTGTGCGCATGTGCCATGTGCTACCCTGTTTGCTGCTGTTAATTGATTACTGTAGCTCTTTCGTATTTATTGCTATATTATATTATGGGGGCTGTATTGTAGAATGATTTTTGATAATTACTCGTTTTATTTCTCTGTAATGCTGGCATTTGGTAAATTGAAAATTGGAATGCGTTTCTCTGCGAGCGTCCATGCGTCAGTTTAGCTCTCTGTGTAATGCTGGCCAAATGTAATGTAAGTGCATGTGACCGTTCACGCGTCGTGTACATGCCCCTGTCCTGAATAACTGGAGTTAGTGCATAGGTTAGTACTAGGGTATCTGCCC
The DNA here is from genome assembly GCF_019279795.1 of Protopterus annectens. Classification (NCBI taxonomy): domain Eukaryota; kingdom Metazoa; phylum Chordata; order Ceratodontiformes; family Protopteridae; genus Protopterus; species Protopterus annectens. The sequence goes on from NC_056741.1 coordinate 421,930,996, forward strand.
TAGGTAATTTATAATCCTATGGAGAAGTTGTTTGGCTTTCGACACCCGTTTTAAATTAATTTTGCTATGGCCTTTTTCAAGGTTAGTATACTGTGCTCTGTCTAACAGTGACACAGAAGTGATACCCGGGCTAAACCTAGGATCCCACATCCACTCCAACATTCTTCTTGAAGAGTCAATGAGGGACTCTGCCTTACATGTACTGGGATTTTATTACACAGTGAAGGGAGCCTCTTATGAATCTGTCCCTCCAGCATGTCGTATTTCAATGCTGAGGTTAGTCTCTAGCACGTACCTCGATGTGATTTGGATTTTCTGAGGTACAGCATGTCCACTAATTACGGGTTGGACATGGATTTATACGTCACGCACAGATCACCTCTGAACAGGCGGTATGCCACTGACTAGAGCTGGCGTTTATTTAACCAGGTAGCATATGGCATCTGTTTGAGCCCTTTGATCCTCTTGTTGAGGTACTTTTGGTGTCTTTCCAGTTGCTGCAGGTGTTTGGTAAGGTACATCACAAAAGTGGCATTGTACTCAATTATGATCCTGAGGGAAGACTAAATTTGTGTTCACTTATTTATTTTTCAAAAGGGGATGACTATACAGTTTGTCATGTAGCTTGAGGCCATGGCTGTGGCACCAGTTGTCTGTTGCTATGAGGCCCCTTTTGGTGGATGCTTGTCTGCTGGAGAGTCAATTATTGCACCCAGTTTGCAGTCATCTGTGTACTTGGTCAGCCACAGTCTTTACTTGTTGTCCTGTACCAGGACAAAATATATGCCAAACAAGAGAGGTCGGATCTTACCAGTGACGGATAAACTAAGGGTCTAGAGAAGAGTCTGTGTGTGTGGAGTGTGTGTGTGTGTGGAGTGTGTGTGTGTGGAGTGTGTGTGTGTGTGTGTGTGTGTGTGTGTGTGTGTGGAGTGTGTGTGTGTGTGTGTGGAGTGTGTGTGTGTGTGTGTGTGTGTGTGTGTGTGTGTGTGTGTGTGTGTGTGTGTGTGTGTGTGTGTGTGTGTGTGTGTGTGTGTGTGTGTGTGTGTGTGTGTGTGTGTGTGTGTGGAGTGTGGAGTGTGTGGGGTGTGGAGTGTGTAGGGTGTGGAGTGTGTGGGGTGTGGAGTGTGTGGGGTGTGGAGTGTGTGGGGTGTGGAGTGTAGTGTGTGGAGTGTAGTGTGTGGAGTGTAGTGTGTGTGGAGTGTGATTACATGGCTTCTGATAGATATAGTTTACTTTGCCCAAAACTGAAGCACTGTCAATGGTGTCTTCAGTGAGGGTGATTTCTCCTCCAGGCTGTCATATATATGGATGTGTACATGCATGCAATATTGGGAACACTGAACACATGTATTTCTTTTGCATTGGAGAATTCTCATGCATTTCCTTTGGTTCTTCTCTCCCACATTGTAACAGTACTCATGGCAGGGCACAGTCAAAATAGTGCAAGACAGGGATATCAATTTGAACCAAGGTATCGACCTGGCAAGCCAAGGAAGCAGCGCCGTTTGTGCAACAGTGGTCAGCATCAACTGCCTTCGCCGGACCCTGATTACAGCAGTCTGTCAAGTATGACATGGTGCCTATGTGGCAAATGCACAATGATGACCACGTCACTCGAATGCCTATGTTGTGTGTCTTCTCCACGAGCAATTGAGAAATGGGCAGAAGCAACTTCAACTTCAGGTCACAATGCATGCATAACAGTGCACCCACAGTTTGACTCGGCATGCCTTTATACCCACAATTTAAAAACTATAGTCAGGCTTCTGTGTCGGCATAGAGGGTTTTATCAACTACCACAGTGGTCAAACAAGTACGTTCTCTCTGTCAGTGTGTCTCTCTGTCAGTCAGTGTGTCTCTCTGTCAGTCGGTGTGTCTCTCTGTCAGTCAGTGTGTGTCTCTCTCTCAGTCTGTCAGTGTGTCTCTCTCTCAGTCTGTCAGTGTGTCTCTCTCTCTCAGTCTGTCAGTCTGTCTCTCTCTCAGTCAGTCTGTCTCTCTCTCCCTCTCTCTCAGTCTCTCTCTCTCTCTCTCTCTCTCTCAGTCTCTCTCTCTCTCTCTCAGTCTCTCTCTCTCTCTCAGTCTGTCTCTCCCTCTCTCTCTCTCTCAGTCTGTCTCTCCCTCTCTCCCCCTCTCTCCCTCTCCCCCTCTCTCCCTCTCTGTCTCTCTGTCTCTCTCCCTCTCTCCCTCTCTGTCTCTCTGTCTCACCACAGGATTGCTCTATATTTCAGGTTGTATCGGGTTGTGGCGTACCGTGCATATGTGTTGTGGGTGCATAACAATCGAAGGCTGGGATTTGGTAATCGAATGGTGCTTCCCGCTTGTGTAGTGTCACGAATTCGAGAACAGTTTCCATGTGCAGATGATGATTCGTACACAGGATTTAGAGCTTTCGAGGGACTTTGGATTTATTCTGAACACTGACATGTCTATTGTTAGCTGTGCATTTCCTGTTCACAGTTGAAAAATGGTTTTACTTGTCAAATACTGTATACGCTACCTTATTATGAAGTTTGTACACTAATAAAGTTAGTATCATTGACTTGGATACTTAATGTGTCATGTGTACATTTGTACATCTGTCTACCATTGCCTTAAATTGATGCTGCTCTGAGAGCAGATTACGTACTTACAGCCGTTTACACTGTTGTATATCATGATGGTGATTGTCTTTTTTTATAGCAATATTTCAGCGAATGTCCACCTGTGCAACTGACGTCCTTCACACCATGCAGACAAAAGTGTATGTCCTACTTTAAGTGGCTTTTAATTATGTACAGGTCCAATCACACTGCCTATGCAAGACTAATGAATCCATAACTTATTAGGCCTTTTCATAGTTGGCATACAATCGCTATATGCCATCCTGTGTCTTTTCATTAATTTGTAGCACAAAGTGTTTTTGTGGTAAGGGGAGAAATTCACCTCAATGAAAAATGCTTTCATATTGTTCATGTACAAAAGTAGATGTTTACAGTGCCCCAGTTTAAATTGGAGTAAATGCAGACTTCCATGTGTCGTGTAAAGGCTGTAAGCGAGGATACACTTTGATTGCAGAGAGAAGGCGGATGCAAGTGACACTGACAAATGCATTGCATGACTGTCACACAAGCAGCCATTATTAAATTTGGATATGTCATTGCACATCGATTTTTAACCATTAAGTCGTACAGGTTGTATGAATATCAATGAGTGTAACTAGTTTACCATGAATTGTGTGTTCTGTATGATTTCATATAGTAATTTCTGTTTTTATTAGGTGATCGTCAAAATGCCTTCCTGCTTTGCAATCAACTGTAGTATGCGCCAAGACAATCTGCCACGGGGGGTATCATTCCATCGGTTTCCACGGGATATCAACCTGTGTAGACAGTGGGTGATTAACTGTGGTAGAGATGTTGGTAGCATACCGAAGTTTGTTAAGGAAGTTTTGGGTAGTGCAAAGCCACGACATTTCCTCTGCTCTCAACACTTTGAGCAGAGCCAGTTTCACCTTGACTACCAGCAACAGCTACTTCCTGATGAGATGAGACCCAAGCGACCAATACGGAGATTAATAAAAGCGGCAGTACCATCTATTTTCTCACTTTCGAACAGCAAGACACGGACCTCTTCAGTACATCGGTTGCAGCAGAAACAGCAGCAGAAGGTGAGTATCAGTGGAGCAATGAAAGGTTTAATGAGTCAACTGACATTTGCGTACTGAGATACTGGCACTGCATGTGTTTCAAATTGCAACAGTTAATTGGATGTACTTTTTTCATGCAGCTTATTGAAGACCTTCTGAGTAAAACGCAGCCTACATTGCAAGACCTTATGACAGAGCAACGGTCTGTGCAACGCAAGGTGAGTAATTGTATTACCTCTTCAGCGCACAAATAATTACTCACTACTCAGGTGAATGTGTAATTTTAATGTGCCTTACTTTTTGTATCTCTTGCAGAGGAAGCATGTGCAGCTACAGAATCAAAGGGATGCAGATAATGATGCGTCAAGACACACTGTGGAAGACCGAATGGAAGACTGTCAAGCGCATCAAGAATGTGTGGAAGTAAGTTTAGATGAAAACCTACAGTAATATGCGATACTGGATAAGCATTCAGTCTGTGGTTGGCTGAGTAATAGTGTAAATTACAAAATTTTTATGTAGTTCATTGTGACTCCCTTGACTTTATTGAGTGCGGATGTTGGCAATCAAAATGCTTATCCTGTTATCATAGAGTGTCTGTAGTTAACTTTGTCATTAGTCAGGCATTGACTGATTAACACTTATGTGATTGTAGGTTCAAGCAACTGATTTGTATGAAGAGGTAGTCAAAAACATGGAAGTATACGCAATGGAGACTGGGATTTGCAGTCAGAGTACAGTCGCATGTCAGACAAAGTTTCCCCAAAAGAAAGGTAGCAGCATAGGAATTCAAGTGAAGCTAAAGGACCTTGAAACAGTACCACGCACTATGATTGATGCAGCTGTACAGGTTCCAGAAGTAGGAGTCTCACCACTGTTAGACCACACATATTTTAAAAAATCAAAGGATGTACAAACAAAATTGAGTGCGGACAGACCACAACACAGTTTCAATAATGCCAATCAGCACCTGATTGAGATTAGATGTCCCAATGAAAAGGACAAAAGTTGTACTGAAGAGGCCACATGTAGCTCTAGTGCATACATTGCTGCGGAGATGACACATTGCAGTACTCCGGTCAAGCTATGAAAGGACGTCCATAACACGAGCATGCATAGCAGCTCCTCACTTTCTCAGTGGACAGATGATGTGGAAAAGGATCCAGACTGGTTGTACACTTCTGACAACTTGTCTACGTCAGAGATCGAAGACACAGTGCTGGAACAGGACGAAGACGAGAAAATGGTTGGAGAATCAAAGTTCATTGTGTTTGAGTCCTGCCTGGATTGCCTGTTGCTGAAACTGACCTGTCCACAATGCCACACCTCTGCTGTGGAACTGAGGAAAGTGAAGTTGGGATCCTATGTCTCGGTGAATGTTTCATGCATTAGTGGACATGAAGTTCTCCATTGGGAAAGTCAACCCTTAATTGGCCGAATGCCAGCTGGCAATCTTCTACTGGCATCGTCTGTACTTTTCAGTGGAAGTACATATGCACATATAGCGCGATTCAGTGCTTATCTAGGACTTGAATTTATAAGTGAAACCACATTCTATTTGATTCAACGGGAGTATTTATTCCCCGTTTTGCAGCATACTTGGACACAGCATCAGTCTCGTCTGCTAGAAGATGCAATGGGTAAGGAAGTAAGGTTAGCTGGAGATGGGCGGTGTGATAGTCCAGGCTATTCTGCAAAGTACTGCTGCTACAGCATGATGGACCTGGATTCTGGATTCATTGTAGATTTCTGCCTGGAGCAGGTCAGCCGAGGTGTATCCTCAGTGGCAATGGAGAAGAAAGCTTTTAAGAAGTGCATGAAAAACTTGATGGATAAAAATGTTAATGTCAGCCTTGTGGCGACAGACAGACATCCTGGAATAAGGTTATTGATGCGCACAGAATTTCCAAATGTGGATCATCAGTTTGATGTGTGGCATATGACCAAAAATTTGACTAAGAAAATCACTGAAGCTGGGAAAAGGAGAGGCAAGCAAGACTTACTGCAGTGGTGCCACAGTATTTCAAATCACCTGTGGTGGTGTGCTGAAACATGTGAAGGGGATGCAGTAGTACTAGAGGAGAAATGGTTGTCGTTGCTCTACCATGTAACTGACCAACACAGTTGGGATGGTGGCAACAAGGTTTCCTGTTGTGGACATGAAATGCCACTCATCGATGGAGACGAGACAAAGTGGCTGGAAGAAGATGATGCCTGTCACAGTGCATTGAAGAGAATTGTTGCTAACAAATTTCTCATTAAAGATTTGAAGCACATCACCAAATTCTGCCATACTGGTGATCTTGAGGTGTTCCATGCATTACTATGCAAATATTGCCCCAAGTTTGAGCACTTTAGTTTTGCAGGAATGAAAGCAAGAATCATACTTGCCATCCTGGATCATAATGAGAACGTCCATCGTGAGCAAGCAGTGGTGAGATTCCTACAAAGAAGTCGGCAGCAAAGGGAGAGCTAAGGTATCGCGTGGTGTACCCAAAAGCAAAACAGGAGTGGGTAGCCAAACCAATATTTGAGAAAAGAAAGTTTGACTACATATATGACCTGATGTTGGAAGTTATAAAAGCTAAACGAGGGATCTTGGAAACGCAACCCATGTCTATACCTGACATACCAAAGAATATTGCTAAGTGTGAACGTCCTGAGAAGAGTATGGTGATTGCTAGACATATTTCACGATTCGGTGACTGTAGTAAACCTCCAGGTTGAAACAGCACATTTACTAATGTGGACTGGGTAAGTAAATGGTGGGAATTTTTTTAAACTAACAGAGTATTATACACAGATATTGATGGTAATAGGCGAGACTACACCTATACCATTAATAGCTCACTGCAGTTAAATTAATTTTAACTGTTTTGTGGTTCTAACGACTGCTAGAATATGCAAGATTAGCCCTGATTGACCAGTTAAGTGACCGGGCATTCAGTACAGCTTCAGAGATCTTACTGGAACTGAAACACATGTGGGGCGTACCTCAAATGCACCTGTTTGCCTTTTCCAACAGGCAATTAGGCTGGCATTGCAAAATGACAAGGCAGTGATAAGTGATGCCATCTCCACCTCTTGGCAGGGGAATTGTCTGCATGCTGTACCACCCTTCAGAGTCTTTCCAAATGTGCAGCTGAAACTTAAGCTGGAAAAAGTGTACATCTTTAGGTTGACTCAATACTGGTCAAGAGAGCCCTGGTTCCCTCTATGGTCAATCACACCTAGTTACCACAGTCAGTGGACCAACTAAACACTGTAGTGATCATAGATGAACAAGGCAATCTTGCCTATCAAAGAGGAAAATATTTTCCATTAAGTTTCGAAGTTTTTCGAGACACTGAAAAGTAACATCCACCTAATCCTGTATTGTGTAGTAATGAATACAGAGGGGTGCATAATGAGCTATAAACGGACTTTTTTATATATGTCTGCATTTCACAACCTGAATCGACCGTTATACACACTACCTTCATGAAGGGGGTTCTACATTTAAGAAAACATATGAAATGGACACCTACATGGGTTTAACTAGAAGGAAAAAGTACTGAACAGAACCTCCTGTGAGACGTGTCAAAGACTCACCTAAATGTATGTACATGAAGCAATGAAATTTGACGGGCAGTAATCTTGGACGGGAGGGTCTACCATCAAGTCGATGTAATGTTTTTGCTGAAGACCAAAGCATCCTTCATGGCAATGGTGATAGACCTATTCAGGAACCTGTTATGCATACTGTGGATGTTCACAGACTAATTGGGTTTTGTGCACATATCAGAGTGTGTAAAACAGTTGATTTTGTCTTTGCACCCCCTGGCTGTGTGGAAAAGTAGTGGTCATACTCCACATTTCAGCCTCTTTTCTGCAAGGTAATTTCATTTGGCTACCTGTACCATGGAAACACATTGCATGGAAGTAGTACAGCTCACTACAGAAGATCCATGGCCTCTTCAGGGGACTTAAGGAACGTGGCACCACCACCAATGCTATCATTGAAGTAGCTAATTGTTCCATCGATGAGACATTATGTAAAAATGCAAGCAGGGCAATCACAGCGGGCAGAGCTAGATTGGAACGGGCTGTCATCCACTTTTTCCTAGGGAAACATCTAGCAAAGAATAGAGTTCATGGTGAGCTGCAGAAGGCAACCACATGGAATAGTACAACAGTGCAACTGGAGGACATCAAAGTTGTGTGAATTGTTACCCGAAAGATGTCCATGCCTTCCATGTTGCAGTATTACTTCACACACTCCCCATCCTGTGATGCACTGGCTCCTGTGGGTGGCATTGGACAATGTTCATTGTGCATACAGCTGCAGTCATCACAAATGGGTTGTCCTGCCATCAGGAGATCACCCTCAGTCGGCAGTATTCCAAAGTCCTTGTCCAGCATAGTTTGTCTTTACTTCTTCCCTGACGTTAGTGCTGCATGGGTATAAAGGAAACAGCCGAGGCAATTTTCTTCACTATTTCTTGCCGCGTGGTGCCCGAAGCAGTTTGCAAGTGCCGGTCGGACAGCTCATGAGAACTAAATATCAGCATTCCAAAGTCATCTAAAAAGATCAGTACCCCATTGGGGATAATTTTCTTGGCTCAGACCAATGTCACTAAAAACAGTAAAAGGTAATTCTATTTCTTGTGGGAAGCAAATGCCTCATAGGGATTTACATTCCCTTTGCATACCTTGCTTAGGCCCAGAACACTACGTCTATGCCTGTCACTTTAGTGCTTTCAGTATGCGCACTATAAAGCGTCGGGGCGAGTTCACTGAAAATCTTTTTGTAGAAGATTTGAATTTTACAATGTCGTCTGATATACCGACTACGCATTTACAGAAAACACAAGGAAAAGGCCAGACACATGCGGTCCGCGGCCTCTACCAACACCACGCTTAAGCCAACCTCTAGTGTCCCAGTTTGCAGCGAGACTATGATACAGCCTCTGCCTACAGACAACACCTCTTTAGCAGTACCTTGGGTACTCGAGGCTGGTGTCGGCCAAAATCTTACCTGGCTATACCGAAGCCTCCTTTGCTACTGATGCTGAGACAGTCGAGAAATCTGCCTCTTCTCATGGCGTCTTCAGACCTCCCTCTACCTTCTCTATAAAGGCCTTTACCAAGGCTTCCAAACATCCCAGGAAACCGTTTGGTAAGGGCCCCTCACCTGGAACCACAACGAAGAAGCAGATGCTTAAATGGCTGAGGACTTGATTACTCATATCAGGGGTACTCGCCCACCCCCACAGATAAAAGGCCTAGAGTGGAGGAATAATCCCTGTCCTCAGAACAGGCTTCCATCATTTGAGCTTACAACATAGGCCTCTGGCTATACCCCCTGTTTTGGATATAGTCTATGGTCTATTCAGAGTCTTGTATTTCACTCTGGATTTGTTGCCATGACATTTCATGGGCACTAACCTGGGACTGTAGGGTCTCCCATCTAGTCGATATGTTCTTGCTCAAGACAAAACCATCCATGGCAATGGTGATAGACCTATTCAGGAACCTCTGTTATCCATACTGTGGATGTTCACAGACTAATTGTGTTTTATGCACATATCGGAGTGTAAAGAGTTGAGGATTTTGTCTTTGCACCCCCTGGCTGTGTGGAAAAGTAGTGGTCATACTTCCGCATTTCAGCCTCTTTTCTGCAAGGTAATTACATTTGGCTACCTGTACGATGGAATCACATTGCATGGAAGTAGTACAGCTCACTACAGAAGACCATCGTGTTGAATGCAATGTCTAACATGGTGCTACAATGAATTCATGTGATGTGAAATGGAGTCTACAAATGGGTTATGGATGGTTTGTGATGTGTAATGTTATGGTTTCCTGACTTGATGAATATAGCTAAGTGGATTGGTTCTTAAGTTGTTAATGGATGGTAAATTAAATGGTGTGTGTCTGATGGTTAAATGGATGGAATTGATAAGCTATGTAAGGTAGAATTGTATTACTGATGGTGTATGGACTGGTTATTACATGCAGTCACTAAATGTATCTTTTTGGCTTCATCTGTGAATGGTATGATTATAGTCCTGCACATTACACACTTGGAAACTGCGATTTTCAATGGAGTATCAATCCAAGCATGAAATAGTGAAGCATTCATAGCATTGAGGGCGCAGGTTGTAAAGTAGGGATAGTAGTTCGTAACAAGTTGGTCCGGGTGAAACTTTTGTTTGGTTGTGGTCATTTGGGAACAAGTAGCTGAGCATGCAAGTTTGCAATTTTGAGGTACATGGTGTTCCTGCTGTTGAGCAGTTGAGGCTCTGGACAAATGATAATATTTTATGGAATGTGTACTGGTATTGTGAAGTGATAAAGTTTTCAGAAATAGTGAAGTGATAATAAAGTTTTCAGAAATAGTGATGTGTATGTGTGCTGCTAGAATTAAATAAAATAACAAAGGTCAATCGATTGGCATAACTTGTGTAAGATCTGTCATGTTGTGCAGATGTAGACCAAGAGACCGCTATTGTGGAATGTCTTGTCTTAGCCTTGATTTGCAGTACTATTGTGTGAATGATGGAGCGGTATGAAGTTGTGTATGATTCCTTTTTATTTGTCGGCAGCTGGAGCTTGCACAGTGTCTAAGGACTGGTCCTTGGTGAATAAATGTATGCATGTAGATTTTTTGGCATAACTTGTGTAAGATCTGTCATGTTGTGCAGATGTAGACCAAGAGACCGCTATTGTGGAATGTCTTGTCTTAGCCTTGATTTGCAGTACTATTGTGTGAATGATGGAGCGGTATGAAGTTGTGTATGATTCCTTTTTATTTGTCGGCAGCTGGAGCTTGTACAGTGTCTAAGGACTGGTCCTTGGTGAATAAATGTATGCATGTAGATTTTTTTGGCTGGGCAAGCGTCGCATGCATCTGGAAGACTGTTGGATGCATCTGGAAGACTGTTGGATGCAACTGGTGATGTGAGTGGATCAGGCTGTAGATGGAAGTATTGTGGTGTGAGTGGACCTCTGTGAGGCTTTTCACAATAGTGCTGTGGGAATTGCCACTTTTTCACATTGTAAACCAAAAGACAGCTAATCTTGTATGTCTGAGGGATCAGTTGACTTCTGGTACATTTTTAAAAATTAAATGGTATATGATTGCTATAGATTTGTAAGGTCTATTAAAGTAAAGTGTTTCATAGGTGATGGATCTTCATTACGCTGCAGTCTTAATGTATACAGGGGTTATATTTAGAGATAAATGGATATAGCACAGACTTTGTAAATTGAGATGCTGTAAAGCTAAAAATGTAGTAAGACCATGCATACTAAGCGGTGAAATTCTGAGTAAACCAATATATGGTGCAGTATATGTAGTTGACCATTGCTGGAACTGTGAAGTCCAGCCAAATAAGTTGACTAATCTCACTATTAAGAGCCCTACTGATGAAGTACAGTAACGGCTACAAAAAGAGGATAATTTTGCAGTGACCATGCGTAGACAGTAACAGGATGTTATTGTATAAGACTATGTCTGGCACAATTAAAGTGCAACAATTTACAACTGGTATGCATTACCATAAGTTTTTTTTTTAATATTGACTCAAAGCATGTGGGTGCTGTCATGCAGGTCTGAAATTATTTGTTTATAGTGTATCATCTGTTGGCTATTTAAGCAGGAAGGGAAAATAAGTGGCAGACTGATGCTTTGCAAAGCAGGGAACTATTGCCAGTGCTATGTTGCTTGGTTTTAAATTTGACAGGAGTAGTGCAACAAAAAAAGTCTCCCACTAAGGAGGAAAAGGCAGACTAGCAAACAATACATTGGTCTGGTCACCTGCTGTGATGAGCTGTCAATCACATGCAGATAATGGCTCAAATTACCCTTGGCTGTTTGACAGCTAGGGAAGGTAGGTGTGAAGGGGGAGGGGAGATTCCTTGGAGAGCTAGATTCCAGCCTTCACAAAAGAAAGCAATTTAGCATTTGAAAGGAGAAAAAGCTAGAAAATGCACTTTTCTGTTCTGTTCTGTAGCATTTGCACTGCTTGTGTTTCAAGTGGTCATTTAAAAAGGATAACAATTTAACCAAAAGTAGTGGATTTGAAGACTGCAGTGAATGCCTGTTAAGTCAATGAAGTCACGGCAACTTAAGGGAAAAAGTGGCAGATCTGATGCAATTTTCGGGAGACAACTGATGCATTCTGGGATAGTTGAGGCAGAGTAAACAGTCTGAATTTTTTCAATATGCCAGACCCCATGTGGTCAGAGTCAGAAATTGCATCTAAAAATATCTAAAAAGCTACAAATAGTCTCAGAGTGCTGTTAAAATGTAGGAAACATCAAACCATGATGAAATTAATATGTTTTTTTGAGTCTGAGGGCGCAGTTGTCCTTTAAATGTACATATTCCTGTGAAATATAATTGCTATCTACTCTAGCTCATTATTGTACCCTGGGGAGCAATATGTAAATTCTCTCCAAGTACTTACCACTGAATTCACATCTTCCATATCAAATATTTTCATAAATCTCTTAAGAAATCTACCCTCTTTTGTTATATTGACCTTTGTAGGTCCCCCAATACATCCTCACTATTGCAAATCAAATTCTAGTCCCCACCTATAAATAACATTCCTGCTGAAAGCTGATTATTTCTCTCAAAATTTTCTTAAACTCCATAATAGCAGTTTTCAGTGGAATATAAATACATGCCATTGTGATCCTCCTCCCTTGCCAGTAGCCCCTTACAACCACACATCTATCATTTTTTGTCTTTTTGCCCTCATCTGTTCACTCTTGGAGCCCCTCTCCTGCATTTAGTTTAATTAGTCCCCTTTTCATCTGCCCCTGATATTCTGCTGAATATCCATTCTGAAATCCTCTCTTTGTCAAATTCACTTGGTCATTTCTTACCAAATATGTCTTCTGCAGATTGCTCTTTATGCTCTTCATTTCTTAATGGAATTCAATACTCTTTCCTTTTTATCTCTGCCTGTAACACCATGCCTGTTCCAGTATAATATGGACAGGATAGCCAGCATGATAAAAAGCTATTGCTTCCACCTATTATATAGGACAGTTTTCTGGAATGTGTATTTCTAGCTTTTGTGTTACATGCATATACTAATGTCTGGCAGGTTGATCTTTTGTACAGTTCTTTTTTCTCATCTCCATTTGACCCTAAGTCACATTTTCAAAACTAATTGTTTTAATGAAAACCCTGAAAACAAAAATCTAAATATAAAACACCCCCATTCCCATTTAACTTGGAAAAAACACACAAAATATGTACATCTTCAAAACATGAAATTTAACCCTCAGAGGAGAACAACTGGCCCAAATTGAAGGCTGCACCCACAGGCATTATCTAACATAAAATTAAGGTTACCAATGCTAAAGCACATGATGCAGCTTGTGCTCTTTTAGGTTCATAGGTTGGTACTAGGCTATCAGCCCTAGGACCTGTACAAGCCTAGCCATATTAATTCCCTGGCTATTTCTTTCCACAATATATACTTCCCTGTGCCCCTGTCTAGCAGGGTGACTGATGTGATCCCCAGGGTAAATTTCCTATCTCCCATCCAGTCATGAAAGTTCCTTTTGAAGAGGGCCAAGGAGGCTTCTGTTTGACATGTATGGGCAGTCTACTCCAGAGTATGGGGAGTCTCTGGATCAGGAACCTATCCCTCCAGCATGTTTTGTTCATAGTGATGACAAGGTTTAGGTCCCTGGACCATGTGGCTCTGATGGATTGGGATTTCTTTAAGTGTAGCATGTCCAACAGCTCTGGGTTTGACATGGCCTTGTATGTTAAGCAGAGACTGCCTCTGAGTAGACAATATACGAAAGAGTATAGCTGCAGTTTTTTTAGTCGGTCAGCATACGGCATCTGCTTTAGGCCTGTGATTCTTTTAGTGAGGTGTTTCTGTGGCCTTTCCAGTTATTGCAGATGTCTTGTGAGGTACATACCAAATGGTTACACTGATTGCTGTCTGTTCTCTTCTAATCTCTCTTCCCCTCCCAGATATGAAAAGCAGCTTATATGCTTTCAGAAAGCATTACCATTTAGGCCTAAGAAAAAGTACACTGGTTATCTTTAAACAAAACTAAATTGTATACTGTTCTATTAACTGCATTAAGTATTAATGATGCTAAGGAGGTTGTGACCTGTTAACCACTTGCCATAATTTCAAACTTAACTTTTCTTCACTGAACTGCTTGCCATTGTACTATTAAATTTTACACTTCCCTCAGCAAAGAATAGTCAGAAATCTCAACCTTAATTGCTTGCACCATGGGAAAGTACTCAACTATGAGTCTTTCATATTTCACTCAGAAAAGAATGCACAGCCACAGACATCTCCACTCCACTGAACATTTGCCAGTGGAAAACAAACAATCTAATATATTTGCAGTTAAGGGAAGCTTAGCATTTTTCACAGATTTCATAATTTTGTATTATTTTTAAAGCCTACATTCTTACAAAAGCACCTGTTTACAATGTAAGACAAAGGTAGTAATCCTCTTGTGATACTGTAAAACACATATTTCTTACAACTAAAAAGTACTTGTTTACTTTAATAGCTTTAACAAATACAACAATCACTGAAAACACCCCCACCCCATTTAAAATACCCATAGGTTCATAGGTGTATACTAGGCCAATGGCCCTGGAATCTTTACAAACCTATCCCAAAAAAAAATTGCCCTGGCACTGTGCCACCAGATGTTAGTTCACAGTTCCTCTATCTAGTAAGGCAACTGGAGTGATCCCCGGGGTGAACGTTCTGTTACCCATCCACTCATTGAGATGTCTCTTAAAGAGGGCCAGTGAGGTGATCTGCTTGACATGAATGGGAAGCTTATTCCAGAGTATGGGCAGTCTTTAGGAGATGAACCTGCCCCTTCAGCATGTTCTGTTGATTGTGGTAATGAGGTTGTGATCTCTTGAGCATGTGGCGTGGGAGGATTGGGATTACTTTAGGTGTAGCATTTCAAGTAGGGCTGGGTAGGACATGAATTTGTAAGTCAAGCAGAGAGTAACTCTAAGTAGATGATACGAGACTGAGAACAGCTGAAGTTTCTAGAGTCTGTCTATGTAAGACATGCATTTAAGGCCTAGGATCCTTTTGTGAGGTACTTTTATGGCCTCTCCAGCTGTTGTAGGTGTTTGGTCAGGTACATGCCAAACAGGGCATTATATTCAATGATTGGTCTAATGAGGGATGCATCGAGAGGGGTGATGACCTATTTCTACCTGCATGAGAAACCTTTGGTTATAAGATGTTCCACATAGAAGGACTTTCTGACCACAGTGGTAAATGTGGTGGTCAAAGGTGAGGTGGCTGTTGACCTGGATGCCCAGATCTCTTATTGCCCTTTCAGTTTTTAGTGGACTCACATCAACGTGGTAATTTGTGGGAACTGAGTTTTTTCCAGACGGAATGATAATGCATTTTTTTGGTGTTAAGCTTAAGGCCATAGTTCTGACACCAATCCTTGGTCTCAAGAGGCCCTTTTGTAGGATGCCTGCATCACTTGGTGAGTTGATAATGACTCCTAGCTTGCAGTGATCAGTGAACTTGGTCAGCCAGAGCCCCTCTGTGTTGGCCTGAACTTCTGAGAAGTAGATGCCAAACAAGAGAGGGCCCAGCACCAAGTCCTGTTGGACTCCACTCATGACTGGTCGACAGTCTGACTTGGAATCCACAACTTTCACTCTGTGGGTCCTGCTGTGAGCCAATTTGCAACCCACCTAGTGATATAAAGTTTGATGCCTAGTTTCATGAGTTTATCAATGATACCCAAGTGGGGAATGGTATCAAAGGCCTTGGCCAGGTCAAGGTAGGCTGTATGCACTGTGTTACCCTCATCTACAGCCTTGGTGACTGCCTCGAAGAAGTCAACCAGGTTCAGCAAGCAGGATCTCCCCATGACAAAGCCAAACTGTGTGGGGTCAAGAGTTTGGAGATTGCCTATATCTTTGTTATGCAGGTTCATGATGATGCACTCCATAGCTTTGCATACCAGACTCATCAGGCTAATGGGGTGATAGTTCCCAGAGTCTGTAGTTGCTCAACCTTTATGGAAATTGATGAGTGTAGCAGTGCACCATTTATTAGGGACAAAACCTGAGGTAAGGCTGTGATTGAACAGGGCACACAGCTGTGGTGCCAGTTCATTTTGTAGCTCATGTAGGATGCAGTCAGGGATATTATCAGGTCCCATGGATGCTGTATTCTTGGCTTTGTACAATGCAGATTTTATTTGTGGCACCAAAGTGGTGGGTACCAGGCTTTCTTCTGTATTGTGATAAGGCCTTGGGGGTGGGAGAGGTAAAGTTGTCACTTAATCTGTTGGCCAGTATGTTGGTTATATCTGCTGGCTCAGTATAGGAGGTACCATTGTGCAATAACTCAGAGCAGATCTGGGTATTGTGTTGGTTCTTGATATAGCTATAGAAGGCTTTGTGGTTATTTTTGGTGTCAGCTGCAATTATGCCTTCATAGCTGGCTTTAGAGTATTTGATAAGGATCTCAATTTTTTGTTGAATCTGATAAGGGAGTTTTTTCAGTCTTGTGACTTCATTTTTTTTCTGCAACAGTTTCTTCCTTCTGTTGTAGAGTTTATTGATGGCTGAGGACCACCAGATCAGCTTCCTTTTTTTTGGAGGAGAGCATCTTGGTTCTGTTTGGTATGGCAAGATCCATGCATTGTGTATGTGCTCATACAATGCATTAGTGTATGATTCAGCAGCCATGCAGCTATTTTCCATTGGCATGGGTGCTGAGAAGTTAGCCACCTTTGTTTTTAGGAGCCCAAAGTCAGTGTAGAAGTTTTTCAGGGTGGTCACCTTAGCAGGGGGTGTAGGTGAGATGGAGATTTCCATGGTGATCAGTTTATGGTCGGATTTAACCAGGGAGGAATTGACTACAGGTGTAGACCAACGGTCTCCCATGTTGGTGATAACCAGGTCAAGGATGTTGCTTCCTCTAGTGGGGGTCAGAATGAGCTGGTCCAGGGCATTGGAATTGACAAATTCCAGGAAGCGTTGGGCCTGTACATTGGTACTTGAATAGTTTTCCCAGTTGATGGAAGGTTAGTTGAAGTCACCCAGTATGAGAGTATTGGGTTAGACCTTGATAGATTCCGGGGTGCTTAGGAACTTGGAGTGAGAGTCTAGGGACATGGTTGGGGTTCTGTAGCAGGCTGTAACTTGTATCACCATCTTACCCAGTGTTAGTTGTACCTGAAGTATCTTGGATGCATTATGCTGGGCTACCAGTCTAGAGATGTGTGTATCCTTTATGAATATGGAGACTTTGCTTTTTTTCACTGGAAATAGCTTCTGTTGCTTACTTTGAACTAGCCTGAACTGTTTTTTTACTGATTACTGCATTTATTTTAAAATCTGCACTTAAAGTTACATTTAGTCGAATTTAATCGAAAGTTTGCTTGTTTGTTTGTTTAATTTAACTGTGGAGGCTGCCCACTAAAGTGTGCTAGCCTGTGTAACTAATTTATCACTGTCTCTGCATTTTCTGTGTGTTTCTACAAAAAAAAAAAACAAAAAAATAATCCTTGTTTTCCCGCCTTTCTCGACTAGTTTAGACCAGTATACAGGCATTGCTGTATTCTGGGCTGTGGTCTAGTTCCTGTGTTGTCCATTACCTTACTTGGATAGAAGGAAGTTTCTTTGCTCACCAGTGGGAGTGGGGAGCCTTGAGCAGCCTACCTGTCCTTGGGGAAAGTGACCTCAGCACAAGAAGCTGTAGTAATTGGTTGTTTGGGACCATTCCTAGCTCTTTTGTAGTTCACTGCTTAAAATCCGCGTTTGCACGGCTTTGCGCGGTCGTGCGCATAGCGCAGTGCCGGTTAAACAAGGTTAAACTTGGTTAAACTTTTTCTGGCTCCGCCAAGTCTGCTGTTCAATTTTTTCCCTTAGAACTGTTCTACTTGCAATCTAAACAGCCTATACTCTATCTGAAAAGCTCAGCACTTGCTCCTAAAGCATGTTTTACACAGGTAAAGCTCTCTTAAACAAAATAAAGTACTTCATTCACCCAAATTCTGTTGAGTACCCATTTCCCTATAGGTCCCTTCTGACTCAGTTACACAGCAATCTTTTTCACTGTTTCTAGCATGTCGAAGGGTCAGTTGCTGGCGTCCTCTCCTGTTCAGCTGGTGAATCTGGGAATCTTGAGGCAATGTTACAATTGCCTCATGTACACAGACAACTCTCTCCTCCTCCCAACAAATACAAACATATGCGAGAGATGCAACTATATAGCCAAACTGGAGGCTGAGCTCTCTCAATTCAGTACTGGCAAGACCAGTCAGGAGGAGAAGGTAACCACGCACACCACAAACCCAGTCTCACTTAGAACTATCACAACTGCAAACCAAACACATAAACACACAAAAGCATACTCGGAGGCACTGATTAAAAATCTACCAAAACAACAGAGGCCTCCAAAGCAGACACCCAAGCAACCACCACCTCAAGACATAGCACATGCAACACATAGTTCACAAAGTCAGTGTGCTAAACAGACAAAGCCCTTAAGGCCAAACAACATGCCAGACACACTTGTAATAGGTGACTCCATAGTCAGACACACTGACGTCCCGCTCACCAGACTGAACAAGGAAAAGGTCACAGTAAGCTGCCTGTCGGGAGCTAGAATCTGCCACATAACACAAGCACTCAGGTCACTCCACAGCAAGTACAAATATGACTCAGTCATTGTACATGCCGTTGTGAACGACCTGAGACGTACCTCCCTGGACTACATGAAAAGAGACATAGAGGAGCTCTCTGATTATGTAGCCCAGGCCGGTATGACCCTGACCCTGAGCAGCATCTTACCCTCACCAAGAATGATGCCACAGTACAAAGATAAAATGATCAGTTTTAACAATTGGCTTAATTACTGGTGTCATTCTAAGGGGATCCAATGTCTGTCTGCTTGGGATGACATGCTTGACAAGCCACGCTGCTTCGCAAGGGATGGCTTGCACCTGTCACCCTGGGCTTCCGGATATTGGCCAAGGCTCTTGCCACCCCATAGTGCCTTTTTTAGGCAAGGCTCAAATGACAAACCTACCTCCCTAGAAAACACAAGTGGAAAAAAACTAAGAGTAATGCTGCTCAATGCCAGAAGTCTAAACCTCAAGATGCATGCCCTCGAAGCCCTCCTCAGTATGGAGAACATCGATGTCTGTGCAGTGACTGAAACCTGGTTCAAGGCTCCTGAGAGCACCCCAGCACTATCAGGTTTTACCTCATATCATGCTTTCCGGCCCCAGAACTTGGACCGAACCACAAAAGGAGGGGGGAGTATCCATTTTCATCAAAGATACCCACACCTCCAGGTTAGTGGCAACGCAAAGCATCGGAGACTATCCAGGTGCAACTAACCATAGGCAAAACTGCCTTACAGTTTGTAGCATGCTACAGACCACCCTCTCAAACTCAGGAACCCCACACAGCCTTCCTGAAGACACTGGAGAGTATGAATGTCTCTCCAAATACCATCATTTTGGGAGACTTCAACTACCCAAAGATAGACTGGGAACATTACTCAAGCCCCAACACCCTAGCCCAAAGGTTCCTAGAATTCATAAACTCAAATGCAATGGAACAACTAGTCACCATTCCCACAAGAGTAGACAATATACTAGACCTGATCATCACAAACATGGGGACAAAATGCTCCACACCGGAAGTATATCCCTCTTTGGTAAGATCAGACTATAAATTAATCTCACTTGGAAATCCACATCCCGCCCCCACCCCCTGCACAAAAGACCACAGTGAAGAACTTCTCAAAAGCAAACTTCACACTTCTTAAGACTGAAGTGGTATCCTTCAAGGCCCCTGGGCCAGTGGAAACCACAACCCACACTGCTGAATCCTTTGCAAATGCCTTCTATGGGCACCTTCAAGAATGCATGGATCATGCAATCCCAAATAAAACCAAGACCCATTCCCCCAGAGGCAGGCGCCCGGTCTGGTGGACCCCAGCCATAAACAAACTTTACAACAGGAGGAGGACGCTACTACATGACAGAACAAAATCCCTAAAAGGGAAGGCATCTCTAATCAGTACTAGCAAAAAACTACGATCACTCACAAAATCATCCAAGGCCAACTTTGAGAGAAAAATCGCAAAAGACACAAAAAACAATCACAAGGCCTTCTTTAGCTATGTTAGAAACCTGGGTGGAAACTCCTAGATATGCTCAGAGTTAGTCCAAAATGACACAAAATACACTGAACCCACTGACATTGCCAACATTCTGGCAGACAGGTTCAGTGCAAATTTCTCCTCCCCCCCCAAAAGGAGAAATAACTATCCCAGCAGAGTGTAGCCTCCCTAACATCTCAGATGCCCAGGTGAGAGCCATCCTCTCTAAAGCTAAAAACACAGCATCAATGGGACCGGATGGTGTCCCGGGCTGTGTGCTACATGAACTCCAAGAGGAACTAAACCCACACATAAGGCTGCTGTTTAATCTTAGCCTTACTACAGGATACATACCCAAAGAGTGGCGTACAGCAACAGTGGTCCCACTTCACAAAGGTGGTGCTTCTACGGACCCTGGAAATTACCGCCCCATAAGCTTGCCGAGCCTGGTCTGCAAAGCTATGGAGAGGATTATTATGGAACTCATAAACAAAGACATTGGGGATCTACAGACATTGGATCCTACCCAATTTGGCTTTGTCAAGGGCATATCCTGCCTTTTGAACTTGGTCGACTTTTTTGAAACAGTCACTAAGGCCATTGATGAGGGTAAGGCAGTTCACACAGCCTACCTTGACCTTGCAAAAGCCTTTGACACAATACCCCACTCGGGCATCATAGACAAACTCACCAGCTTAAATGTAAACCCATATGTCACAAGATGGGCTGCAAACTGGCTCAAGGACAGAACCCACAGGGTCAGAGTTGCTGGAGCTATGTCAGACTCTAAGCCAGTCACAAGCGGTGTCCCACAGGGCTCAGTCCTGGGACCCCTCTTGTTCGGCATTTATTTTTCTGAGGTACAGGCAAACATAGGAGGATTGTGGCTGACAAAGTTTGCAGATGACTGCAAACTGGGCGCTATAATTGATACTCCAGCGGACACAAACATCCTTCAGAGAGGCCTCATAGAAACGGATAATTGGTGCCAGAGCCATGGCCTTAAGCTGAATGCCAAAAAATGTATAGTCATACCCTTTGGGAAAAACAAGGTACCAACAAATTACCACATAGGTGGTAATCCATTGGCACGGAAGAGGTAATCAGGGACCTAGGGACCCAGGTTGACAGTAACCTCTCATTTGACACTCACATTGCCAAAGTGGTTAGGAAGACCTTCTATATTGCCCACCTTATCATGAAGGGTTTCACACCTAGATCAAGAGAGGTCATTGTGCCCCTGTACTCTTCTCTTATCAGGCCAATGATTGAGTACAATGCCCCATTTGGGATGTATCTCACCCGACACCTGCAGCAGTTGGAAAGACCCCAAAAGTTGCTCACCAAGAGGATAAAGGTTCTTAAACATATGTCATATGCTGCCCGACTGAAAAAACTCCAGCTCTATTCAGTCGCATACCGCCTACTCAGAGATGATCTGTGCCTGACGTACAAGGCCATGTCCAATCCGGAATTAATGGACATGCTCCACCTCAGAAAATCCAAATCCATCAGAGCCATGAGAACAAGAGAGTTAAACCTCAACACAGAAATAAATAGGACGTGCTGGAGGGACAGATTCATAACCCAGAGGCTCCTACACTCTGGAACAGAATCCCAGTCCATGTTAGGCAGAGCCCCTCACTGACTCTATTCAAGAGAAATCTCGACGAGTGGATGGGAGATCGTAGGTTTACCCCGGGGGTCATCTCTGTGTCACTACTAGACAGAGGCACAGTAAACTAAACCCTAAAAGGGTGTAGTATTCTCATCCTAAGGGGTGGTGAAAGCCACACACACTCTGGCTAGGCTTATAAATGCCCTAGGGCAGATAGCCTAGTACGAACCTATGAGACACCACCACCTTAGGAGCTTCCGCCCTTATTCTGGGGCTAAAAGATATGGAAGGAACTGTAGCCTGGGAGCACAGGGGTGTTTTCTGCCTTTTTAAACCAGGTCTCCATTACAGCACAGATGTTGACCTTCTCCATTTTGAGGAGAGCTTTGAGTGAGTGCATCTTGAGATTTAGACTTCTAGCATTGAGCAGCATGACCCTCAGATTGCATTTGTTTGTAGCTGTTACAGTGAAATTTTGGTCTTTGGAACACTGCCTAAAAAAGGCACTATAGGGTTGACAAGAGCCTTAGTCAGTATACGGAATCCCAGGAGTGACAGATGCAGGCCATCTCTGGAAAAGCACTGAGGTCTGTCGATCATGTCATTCCAGGCAGACAGATACTGCATCCCCTTAGAATGACACCAGAAACTTAGCCAATTGTTGAGGTCATTCATTTTCTGCTCATACTGTGGTATCATTCTGGGTGACAGTAGAATACTGCTCAGGGCTAGGGTCATACCTGCCTGGGCCACATAATCCAAGAGTTCCATCACATCTCTTTTCATGTAGTCCAGGGAGGTATGTCTCAGGTCATTCACACCCACATGGACAATGACTGAGTCATATTGTACTTGTGGAGTGACCTGAGTGCATGTGTTATGTGGTGGATCCTGGCACCTGATAGACAACTGACTGTCACTTTTTCCTTGTTCAGCCTAGTGAGTGGGACATCACAGTGCCTCACAATTGAGTCTCCTATGATTAGTACATTGGGCAAAGTGTTTTGCCTTAAGGCCTTAGGTTGAGGTGTACATTATGGTGGTGAGCTATGTATTCTGAGGTTGGTGTTGTGTTGTGGTGGTTGAGTGCATTTTTGTCTCGGGGATCTCTGTTGTTTGGGCAAATTTTAATTGACAGCCTCCGCAAAGGTGGGTGTATGGCTTGTGTTTCTATGTGTGAGTTATGATGGTTAGTGTTTTGGAGGGCTGTGTGTTCCATGTAGTGAGTTGCAAGTGTTGACCTTCTCCTCTTGACCAGCTAGTCCAGTCTTAGCTGGAGAGTACACTGCTTTCAGTTTGGTGATATAAGTGCATCTCTCACATGTATGAGTGTTGGGAGGTATTAAGAGAGGGTTGTCTGTGTACATGAGACAGTTGCCACACTGTCTGAGAATGCCCAAGTGCACCAGATTAGCAGGAGAAAGCACAGAAACTTGCCCTACAATCATATCAGGAGAGCTGGTCCTAACTGAGAAGTACTAGTGCTGTTACTGCATAGGAAAAGCTAGTGTTTATAGTACCTATGTGTGCTACAATAAATGCTACAAAAGCCTGTTGAAGTGCTAGTTGATTAAACTAATTGAAGTGCAAGAAATAAAAGAACAAGCACGTTCTAAGGGAAAAACTGAAGAGCAGACTTTCTGCCACGATAATAGTTTACCTCAGCTCAGCACCACTGTGCGGTGTACAAACCCGAGCAAACATGGTCTTTTAAACGAGAAAGTTGAAAGGGATGGAAAAACTGCCCAAACAGAGTATCTCTTTCTCCTTTCTGTTGCTCTTGTAGTCTGCAGGATGCCAAATCTGGATCAGTGGAGCTTAAACAAGTGGAAACCCATGCAAACATGGGCTGTTAAACCAGAAAGTTGAAAGGAATGGAAAAACTGCCCAAACGGCCAATAAACTACAATGTCTGGGCCAGAAACCACTCCTCTTGTGGTAGATAGGCTACCTAGTGCTTACCACTCCCACTGATATGCTAGAAGGCTTTCATCCAACACAGAAAGGTCTGGAGGACTCAGAAACGTACAAAACAGTCCTGGATACAGCAAATCTATATCTGGACTAGACAAGTTACAGGAAAGGTAGGAAACGAGCTTAGAACTATATATATGTTTTTTTGCAGAAAAGCAGATAAACAGTAGTAAAAACAGTTTAAATGCAGTGCAAGCTAACACATTTGAGTGTGTAGCAATATTAAAGCAAATACAGTTTAAATAATTGCAGTTAAATTAAAAAATTACTAAAAACACGTGCAGAAAGCAGTACACACTACAAACTACAGACTACAGAAAACTGTTTTACTGTATATAACATGCAGTTTATATAATGAAATGTTTTATTACAAATACCTATAAAAAGAAAAAAAAATGTTTACTTACAGTTAATTTCCCCCTTTAAATGTCCTTCTAAACATTAATGATATAAAGTGGGGTACATACTTTACCGTCCACCCACAAGTTTAAGAAAGTCAACCAAAGTTCTCTGATTTACACCACTTTTTCCTTGAAAAATCATATTTCACAAATGTGATAAGATGCTTTATAGTCTTCCATTTATTCACTAATTTCAAAGTTGCTGGTCTTCTTCCTGTTCATGTCCATCTCCCCAAACCAGACTCTGGTTTAAGTCCAAGGTACTTCTGATTCTTCTAGTCAACTCCTGAACTTTTCTCTGTCTCTCAGGAAATTTCCTTTGGAACATTGGAAAAGGTTTCACTGGCAAAATCTCTCCATGAACCTTACCATCAGAAGAATGAGAAGCAGAGTCCCTCCTTCTTCTTGCTTACTTTCTTTTTGATTGATAAACTTTTTTTTATTTCCTACTTAGCCTGTTTTGCATCAATAAATGACTTTGATTCTCCTGAAAAAATATTTTAAGAAATTTACATACAGCAGCTTAAATCTCACACCTGCCTCTCGACATTCCCTGATTGCTGGAATAAATTCTACTCTTCTGCCTGGTATACAGTAAGTAATAATTTTCTGCAAATACTCTGCTGTCTCCAGTTTTTAATACTTTGTTTTTCTGCCACAATTTTGTCAGGATCAATGCTTTCTGTTGGTATAGATTGCATCTGTACTAATATAGGTTTTGGCTGCTTTCTCATGGCCACGTTTGGAGCATACACTTCATTTGCCCTTTCAATTAACAAATTCTGCTCTGGAACACCAGTCCATTTGCTTATTTGTACTTTCATAAAAATAACACAGTCTGTCCCTTCCATTTTCTCTGATACAGCAGAAAATCTTGTTTTTTTTTCTGCATGCTCCGATTTCTAACTCTGCTGTTTTTCTTAAACAGTTCTTCTTGAGAAACCACATATTCAGCCAGCTTTATCGTAAAGTCAACCTCTGATGTTATATCAGTTCATCTAAATGGCTAGTTAAAGCTTCTTTTTTTTTTCCAGAATTTTGTTGTTGGACTAATATATCCCTTTAGTGTTTCATATATTTTAATCACCTGTGACTACATTTGATTTATTTTTTTCCGCTAAATTACTGGAAGCAATCTCTTGAATCAAAGCTGAAGCTTGAACTGCTTTTTGCTGAACAGCTGCAGAATCATTTCCAAATGGTGTTTTTTCTTAACCTTTTCTGGTTGCTTTTTTCCCAGATTGGGAGAGATGAAGTTATGCTGTTGATTAGTGGGCAGCCATCTTGGAAGTCTCTCTCCCAAAAATGTTTATCTCCAACATAGTTTTAGGTAGAATATAAATACATGCCATCACAATCCTCATCCCTTTCCAGTGGCCTCTTTCATCCAGAAATCTCCCATTATTATCTTTTTTTTACTTTTCTATCACTGCTGGACTCCTCTAGCAATTAATATAAGTACACCTCTTTTCTTTTTTCTCTGATATTCTAAAGACTATTTCTGTAGAGATACTACAGAAATAGTCTTTAGATTGCTATTTAGAGGGAGAATAATTATGAACTTATGAACTATTCTGAACACACTGCACTGAGAAAATGGCAGCATTTTCAGCAACACAATTCAAAGCACAAAGCACATTCCCCAAAATACCCTAATGTAAAAAGACAGCCAGTTTCAATCTAAATGAATGGATATAGCCTAACACAATATTAGACCTAAAATAAATCATAAACTGATGAAAAATCCCTGTCAGAAATGTTATAACATACAAAATAGTACCAAAAGTAATCTGAAGTATATTACTGCAGGAGTTACTATTCTAAAGACTACAGTTGCAGTAACACAATTCCAAGCACAAAATACATGCACATAAGTCCTCTAATTATGTACAAAAGGGGTAGTTTCAGTTCAAATGAATTGATACAGCCTAAAACTGTATTAGACAATAAATAAATCATAAACTAACTGAAAAAAAAATAACTGTCAGAAATGGTACCAAGCAGAGCTGGATCATGGTCAAATGGGGTTGTAGGGCCCCCATCCTGTGGTGTCACTATTTAAGTATCTTGGGATTCACAACTCAGAGCATGGGCTAGCAGGTGAGTGCAGTCATAGTAATACTTCAGGCATTGCACCCATGGGTAGTGGTGAACCTCTCAGTTTGCTGGTGAGCTTATATCTCTATTCTCAATTATGGTTATGAAGTTTGCACAAGGACTGAAAGGTTGAGATTTCAGATAAAAGTAAAAACAGGAATGAGGTTCCATTGCAGGGTTGTTGTGCTGATTTGCCTTGACAGAGTGAAGAGCTCAGAATTTGGGAGGGACTTCAGCATACAGCCCACTGCCTTCTGGATCAAGAAGACCCAGTTAAGATGGTTTGGGCACAAAGGGAGAATGCACCCCCATTCAACTCCCACAGTACTGTACCCAGCACAATTCATGGGGAGAGTGTCCAAGGGCAGCCCCGAGAAATGCTGGAGAGATTACATCTCTTGTTAAGTTTAGAAATACTTGGAGCTCCCCCAGAATGAAATGAAGACTGGTGCTGTGGATAAAGAAGTCTGGTTTGTGCAAGAAAATAGATAAATAGATGAATGGCATCTAATTCACTATTCATGCTGGTAGTTAACTAGTGAAGGGTGATACATAACAGAACAATACAAGAAGAAAAAAGTAGCACAAGAGTAGTAAACAAATGTAGCAGATGGCTAGAATGGTTGTGAATATGTTGTATTTTCACCCTTTCTACACCCAGAGACAGGCAGACACTGTCTGGTAACTGCAGTTCACAGAGCTGAGGGATTTACTCATATGTGTGCTATCTGACACTCTGCTGCATTCAGCTCACATCATCTAGTGGGGGATAAATGTGGTGCAAAATAACTATGCTACCTGTACAGACAGGATACCATATTATGATTCCTAGACAGTGTGCTGACAATGCTCCCTTTGATGTCTCAATGTATACTACTTTTCTTACCTTCTGCTAGGAAAGTTCCCATTGCTGGTGGAGGCTTGTCTATATTCCTCCAGAACTCCATCATATCTAGGCTTATAAATTAAGAAAATAACCTAGAAATACTCCATGTATTAGTTAACCTAAATAAGACCCTGTACTACATTCTTGTCAATTACAGAACCCCCTCCATGTCACTTTTGACTTATGAGGTGTATCTAAACATATTAAAATCAACATGCCTCTCAAACTACAGATTTCAAAAATCTGGATAAAGGCTCTTGGAAAGCAGACACATCTAACTAAAAATCTAAGTAGTTGATTAGAGTGAAATCTGTATACTTAACAGCATAAATTCTACTTCCAATATGACTGTAGGATGCCACCACTCAGAAAAAAAACCCTGAGTGATACAATGGTGGAAAATATAAATTTTACTTTGAGATAGATGACACAACCTAATAATAATTACGATACACAATATTTCCATATCCCAGTAAACAAGTAGGCAAAAAGATAGGTGGATCTATCTATAACAGATTGGTACTATAGCTGAAGCAGTATGTCATAAAATGCAAAAAGAAAAATTATCTTTAATCACATCAAGCAAATAATTACTAATTAGATAATTTTGAATTAGACACACACACACACACACACACACACACACACACACACACACACACACACACACACACACACACACACACACACACACACACCACACACAATCACTCTCTCACACAGGCAGTTTGAAGGACTGCCAATTTAATAACAGCAGGTCTCTGGGATATTGGGAGAAATCAAAATACTTAAAGCAAATCCACACAAATATAAGGAGACACCCCAACCAAGAAGTGAACTTCAGAAACAAAGTCAGTCAAATGGCAGAACTCGTCACTGTACTACCCTTATTTTGCTGCTATATTTTGCTACAGGAGATATGCTAGAACAGTAATACTCAGCACAGATTCCTAATATTTCCTTGGCTAATGACCACAAGCGACTTTTTGAGCCTAGCCATGCATCCCAAATCTCTGACAAGTTCTGATACCCTTGATAAGTGTAAGCTGGGGTTTGGGGGGGGGGGTGAAACATTTACTGTGTCCATTAGAGACATAGGTGCCAAATCAGGGGTGAATTTCCTTTTCCCCATCCAACTGTCCAAGTTACACTTGAATTGGGTTAGGGAGGAGCTCTGCTTCACATGGATGGGGACCCTGTTCCATAGAAGAGGTAGACTCTGGGATACATACCTATTTATATCACAGGCGAGGTTTAGGTCTTTAGAATGGGTAATTCTGTTGCTGTTTATTTTGTATATATCGAGGGGGTCCATCAGATTGGGGTGTGACAATGCCTTGTATGCCAGGCAAATATCTCCCTTCAACAGCCTGTAGGAGACAGAATACAGGGATAGGAACTTGAGGTGGTGTTCATAATACATGTTACTTATGCCCTATATTCTTTTAGTGAGGAACCTCTGTGGACGTTCCAATTGCTGGATATGCCTGGTTAGGTACATACCAAAGGGCCATTGGACTCAATGATAGGTCTGATGTATGCCGAATACAGTGGAACAATGATTTCCTTGCACCTACTTTTGTTTATAGGTTGCACAACATAGAATGCTTTCCTCACCACTGTAGACATGTGATGGTCAAAGGCTAGATTACTGTCTATGTGTTTTCCCAAGTCATTGACTACTGGGTCAACTCTTAGGGCTGCATTGTCTATATGATAGTTACCAGAGGTGGATGACTTCCCAAAGGATACTATTATGCATTTCTTGGCATTAGGTTTTAGTCCATGGCTCTGGCACCAGTTGTTTGTCTGTGTCAGCTCTTCCTGGAGAACATTTGTGATAGTGGGTGATTCAATGACAGCTCCTAATTTGCAATCATCTGCATATTTAGACAGCCAGAGGCCATTAATGTTGACCTTGATTTCAGAGAAGTAAATGCCAAAAAGGAGTGGTCCCAGGACCAATCCCTGAGGAGCTCCACTTGTGACTAGACTCTTTGTAGAGGTGGATTCCCCAATTCTAACTTTCTGGGTCATCTCTATGAGCCAGCTGGCTGTCCACCAGGTAACATAAAGGTTTGTACCTAACCTCTTAAGTTTGTCAACAATGCCTGAGCTGGGGATTGTGTCAAATGCCTTGGACAGGTCAAGGTAGGCAGTGTGAACCATTCTGCCCTCATCCATTGCTTTGGTGACCTTCTCAAATAATTTCACAAGGTTGAGTAGGCATGTCCTGCCCTTGAAGAAACCAAATTGGGTTGTATCCAGTGTCTGGAGGGTTCCTATGTCATTATTGATCATTTCCATGATAATTATTTCCATGGCTTTGCAAATGAGACTAGTGAAACTTATGGGTCTGTAATTTCCGGAGTCTGTAGATGACCCACATTTGTGCAGAGGTGTAGATCAGTATGTGTGTATAATACCTTTAAGAAGCTATCCAAAGGCTTCCAGTAGAGTATAAATACTGAGCATGTGCAAGCCAGACTGACATTTTCTAGTTAGCTGTTGAGATGTGAACATGTATGTATTTAAGCTCTGTTTGTTAACTAGTTTGTTCATATTTAAAGATGGTGCTATCCATCCTGATGTGTTTGTATATATTAAAGCATCTGAACGAAACTCCAAGCTTCTTATTATTTGTACTAGAGACAAATGAGCAACATGGTGTCAGACGTGACAGAAGTGGCATATCAAAAAAGACATATCAGAAACAGCATATCTAAAGGGCCTGAAGTCAAAACCAGCATACTAAAGGGGCATGCAGTGTAAAACGGCTTGGCGAAAATGATTTAAAGCACTTAACCAGATGCTGGTGGAATATACAGCAGTGGACCATCCCAAAACTGTGTATACTTCATAAATGAGGTCAGAAACGAATTTCAGGTATTAAAACTTGCTCAGCACTATTTCTTTTTTGCATAATATGAAAAGGGGGATACAGAACATTTGAAATAATGTTTGCATAAACAGATATGTATGATATTGATAAAAATATTCAAATTACTACTGAAAATGTTTGAAATAAAGTCCAATTGCATAAAATGAATAAAATAAAGGGAAATGACTGCATTATCGCAAAGTGTGTGTATTTTGGTATTAAGCAAAGATATCCGAGTTTTCAGAAGTGTATAAAGTGTTTGTATGTTTGGGTGGTGTTACAGTAAAGTTATTTCACAAAGTACAGTCATTACAAGGCATAATTCGTAGACTACAGCCATTACAGAGCATATTTTGTAAAGTAAAGTATTTTGAACAGTTTATTGTGCATTTGGATGTTGTTACAAGCTCACAGAACAGTTTGTTTGTACATAATTACAAGGGCCATATTTTCCGTGTGTTTGTGCATACTTTGTGGGCATGGCAGACAGATTTTAAAAACCTAATACACTTGTGTTTGACAGTAATATTGCTGAGAACTGGAGACTGAGCAAGAGTATGACATTTTCATACAGGCTGCATTTTTTGATAAAGATGACTGTACAAAGGCATTTATTCTGCTTAATTTAGCTGGATCAGAAGCTATAGAAAGGGAGTGCTCATTTGTGTATGCGCCTGCAATTTATGCTGGAAAGAGGGAAAAACATCATATTTGTTGTACAGGCTGAGTCAAGGGAGGACAGAGAGTGCTTAAAATGTAAATTTAGAAAACTGTGTAACCCCCAGACAAATGTTACAATGGAAAGGCACTTATTTTACACAAGGGATCAAAAGTCTGCTGAAACTTTTGCAGCACATATAACTGACCTGAGAAATAAAGCTAAATCATGCATATTTGGTGACTTAAGGAATGAGTTAATAAAGGACAGATTTGTATGTGGTATAAAAGATGATGCTCTGAGAAATATTTTGCTTCATGACAGTGATTTAACTTTGAATAAGGCCACTAAGATTTGTCAGATATACAAACATGCTTACAATTGAGAGCAGCTCTAGAAGACGCAGTGATAAAGCTCAAATTGATAGTATGCAGCACATGGTTAAAAAAAATAGGCCCAAGCACATGGTAGCTGTAATCCCTGCAGCACCTGCTGTTAAACCCCAGGACTTTCTAGCACATTCCAGACTTCGTACAACCTCAGTGAAGCACAAGGGTGAGTCAGCACACTCAAAGCATGGGCCCCCACCCACTTTCATTGTGGTGGAAGTCATGAATCTAAAAGGGAAAAGTGTTTAGCTTTTGGTCAACAATGCCACAAATGTAATAAATGGAATCATTTCAAAATATTTTGTAAGTCAGAAAAGAATGGGGTCACTCTTTTATTAAAAGGGAACATTTTAAGAAATGAGTTGATCAGTTAGACTGCAACAAGCCTACTCTTTATGTTGATGGTTTGTCAGTGCTTCATGAAATGGTTAATCCAGTAGATTTAAGGGCCAAGAATGAAGTATTTTGCACTGTTTGCATAAATGGCAAACCCACAGAGCTCAAAGTTGACACAGGTTCTAAGTGCAATGTTATGTATGCAGAAACATTTGTTAGCGTATGTAATGGTGAAAGGCTTGATTTGGCAAGGTGTGCAAAACTTGTTGATTATGGAGATGATGAAATTCAAACCAAAGGCTCAGCAGTGCTTTCATGTTACTTTTAGCAGAGTAGAAGAAGCTATTATTTTATGTGGTCAAGAGGCACATTCAATCAGTATTAGGGCTCAGAGTCTTTGAAAATGGGACTGCTTTCATTTAATAAGGAAGTCCATTGTGTTAGCTTAAAAGACCACTCCTCTAATTTTGCCCAGCACATTTTTTCCACCTATGCTGATCTTTTCCAAGAAAAACTAGGCAAACTTCCAGTTGTGTACTCCAAGAAGTTAGACCCAGAGGTCAGTCCAATTATCAGACCAGCACATAAAGTTCCAATAGCCATACAGGACAGGGTCAAAGCAGAGTTAGATAAGATGGTGCGACAAGGTGTAATTTGTCCAGTAGGAATGGATATCTTCCATGGTGGTAGCTCATAAGAAAAGCTCAGATGAGATCAGAATATGTATTCACCCACGAGATTTGAACAAAGTGCTAAAAAGATCTCATCATCCAATGTGCACAGTCGAAGAAGTCACAGCCTTGATGCCAAATGTCATTATTTTTTTACTGTTTTAGATGTAAAGAGTTAATTTTGGCAAATTCAGCTTGACAAAAAAATTCTCATTGCTCACTACATTCAGTACTCCATTTGACAGGTACAGATTTTTGAGAATGCCATTTGGGATAAATTCTGCAAGTGAAGTCTTTCAACATGAAATGTAGCATTTGGTATTCTTGTGCTATTATTGTAGACAACATACTAGTAGGAGGTGATGAAGCCAAGCATGATAGAAATCTTAGAAAAGTTCTAGAAAGGGCACATAAAGTGAATCTTAAGCTCAATGCACAGAAATGCAAATTCAGGCTACAAGAAGTTCCTTATGCTGGTCATTTATTTACAAGTACAGGCTTATGACCAGACCCTTCAAAGCAAACAACCATTCTCAAGATGCCAGCTCCAGATAATGTTCAAGCCCTGCAACATTTTCTTGGCATGATTTTATTCCAGACTTGCACCAACTATCAGCACCACTCAGAGAGATAACATGTAAAGATGTATCCTGGTCTTGGTTACAGCAACACCAAAGAGCATTTGATATCCTGAAACACAGAATTGCCAGTCCGCCGATGCTCAGATAATATGATGTTCACAAACCAGTAACACTTTCCTGTAATGCTTCGAAATTTGGAGTTGGTGCACTTATTCTACAAGAGGATCAACCTGTTGCCTATGCATCGAGTACTCTTACCCAAACTTAACAACAGTATGCCCAGACTGAGAAAGTGCTTTTGGCAATTGTGTTTGCATGTTCGAAGTTCCATGATTATGTTTATGGTAGACATATCCAGATCGAAACAGATGACCAGTCATTAGTCACTATCCTGGGAAAGCCAATGCATTCAGCTCCAGCCCAACTCCAATGTATGATACTGAGATTGCAAAAGTACAATTTCAATCTTGCCTACAAGAAAGGCAAACTTATTTATCTTTCTGATACATTATCCAGATTGCCTAGAAGTACCACTCAACAGAATGATAATTAAGGTTCTCAACTGCCTGATGATTTTGAAGTGATAGAAGTAATACATTTTTCTTCCACACATCCTGATGAGTTGAGAGATCACACAGCCACAGCCACAGATCCAGTTTTACAAAGGCTCAACCACTTTATCAATCAAGGATGACTGTCAAAGCAATCTAGTTTACCTCAAGTACTGCAACCTTATTTTCCATACAGAGATGAGATCTCTGTATGGAACAAAGGAATCATTATGAAAGGTCCAAAATTATTTTTTTCAAAGTCCTTGCAACCTGAGTACATTACTATCTTGCACTGTGGTCACCCAGGAACAGAATCTACTGAAAGGACGAGAGAGATACTATTTTGACTTTCTATGTCACAAGACATTGAGAAACCACTTTCTTCTTGTTCAGTATGTAATAGTACAAAGCCTCATCAACAGAAATAACCACTTCAGCTTAACCAGATTCTGGAACTACCTTGGTCAACAGTAGCAATTGATATCTTCAAGTGGAATGGTCAACATTATTTGGTGTTAGTAGACTCTTAGTCCAATTGGCTCGAGATTGACTTACTTCCTAACCTAGCATCTAGTACTGTCATTACTAAGATGAAACTTCATTTTGCAGTGCATGGTAGTCCACACAAAGTCATTTCTGACATTGGCACGCAGTTTACAAGCCAACAGTTCAAGATTTGCAGAAGAATGGGACTTTACTCATGTCACAAGTAGTCCTGAGTACCTGCAGTCAAATGGTTTGGCAGAATGCGCAGTTCAGAGTGCAAAACAGTTATATGAGAAGTGAAAATGAGACAATATTGATGTTTTCTTGAATCTCTTGAATCTCAGAAATGTTCCTCAAGATAAACATCTTGGTACACCTACTCAGAGACTTCTGTCGAGACAAACCAGAACCACATTACCAATCAGTAGTCAATTGTTGGTTCCATGTGCCAAGAACAACAAATCAGTGAAAGCAAATCTGTTGAGGAAACACCTATCCCAGAAGTCCTACTATGATAAGACCAGTAGACCACACAATCCATTACGAGAGGGAGAAGAGGTAAGGCTGCAGACGTCCAAAGTTTATGACTGGATTGGTGTCGTGAAGAATATTGGTCCAGAGCCAAGATCGTACATTATAGAATCAGAAGGAGTAACTTTTAGGTGGAATTGGAAGCATTTGAGAGTGGTGTCCGAGCCTATACCACAGAAAATATCACGTGAGAAAGACTTTATCTCAGGGTGAGTTGTCTGGTGTTCCAGTTGCAGAGGACATTCCTGTTACTATGATGAATCCAGAAGTTCTTGATATGAGTTGTGCACTGCAGACCGTCCCTGTTACTAAATCTAGTCTCAACTGTTATGTTATGAGATATGGTCGAATCTCTAAACCCTGTAGCAGATATGAAGCAACTTGGACATGAACATTGCATTTTGTTTCTATTGCACAAAGTAATGCATGCTTGTCTGTGATATTCTCTTACATGAAGGGCAGTCTTTGTAAGAGGGAGGATGTAGATCAGTATGTGTGTATATACCTTTGAGAAGCTATCCAAGGGCTTGCACTACAGTATAATTACTGAACATGTGCGAGCCTGACTGCCACTTTATTGCTAGCTGTTGAGATGTGAATATGTATGTATGTAAGCTCTGTTTGTTAACTAGTTAGTTCGTATTTAAAGATGCTGCTATCCATCCTGATGTGTTTGTATACATTAAAGCATCTGAACAAAACCCCAAGCCTTCTTATTATTTGTACTAAAGATGAATGAGTAACAAGAGGGATGACTGTTTCTGTTATCCATTCCTGAGGCAAAAAGCCTGCTTGGAGGCTACAGTTTAATAGCAATTGCAGAAGGCCTGATAGATCATGTTTCATGATATTTAGAAGGCATCCTGGGATATTGTCTGGGCTCAATGATACAGTGTTCTTCGCCTTACAGAGAGCATTAAGGACCTGTTATATCTGATGGTATTTTCTGAGAGAAGTTTGATTGGGAGAGAGGGCAAAGGTGGAGCTGAATTTATTGGCCAGAGGCTTTGCTATTATATCTTCTGGCTCATTATAGGTTGCTCCATTTACAATGAGCTCTGCACACAATTGTATATTGCCTTTGAGGTTGTGGTCATAGCTAAAGAATGCCTTGTAGTTGTCCTTGAGCTGGGTGACCAAATATACCTCAAATTTGGCTTTGGTACCCTTTATATGTACTCAGTTGTTTGTTTAGTTTGATGAGAGTGATTTTATCCTGATGGGTGATGCACCTCCACATTTTTCCCTTCCTTCTTTTATACAGCCTACTGATGTTGTGATTCCACCAGAGTGGCTTGTTTTTGTTAGTTCTGTACTTCCTGGGGAGTACAACTGCCTCTATGCAGCTATTAACATGCTTAGACAGGGTTTCTGTGAACAGTTCTGCATAGGCAGCAGTGTTCTCATGATTTATGGGGGCTTGAAATTTTTCCAAGTTATCGCTTAATAGTAGGAAGTTTGCCTTAGAATAGTTCCTGAATATTTTAGGGTTAGCTGGGGTCCCATGTTTAATTTTTACTTCAAACGAGACTACACTGGACAAATCGATGTCTCAAGAAAGATGCAAGGATTTTTTTATTTAACAAGGTAAGTCCACTATACACACCTGCTCAGAATTATACTGCAGGCAAAATAAAACAGGAAACTAAATGGCGTGGGAACAACAGGATGAACTTCATTACGGCTCATAGCTTTCACCCAGTGAGGAAAGCTGTTTTCACAGAAAGGGTAGTGAATGATTGAGACAGTCCTTACAAGGATATTGTAGAAACTAAAAACGGGTGCTGAATTCAATTACATACGGGTCATATGAACAGAATACACTCCTGTACAAGATATCATGACACTGCAATACATACATATCCTCCCTCACCAACTATTGAACAGTACTGCTATAGTAAACAGGACACTCCTAAAAATATGAGTAACTTGTGGGTTGCACAAATCTTTGTTCCTAAGACAATCAAAACACTATGCCTGTGTCACCATAAGTTTAATGGAAACACTACATTTCTCAAAATTCCCTACATTTTTTCAAGTCATTAATCCCCCCGTTCAAAAGTTTAAACAGTTGCTGCTTAGCTTGCACATCTGCAAAATGTCATCTTGCCGGTGTAAGAACTGTCTTCATATGGAAGGAAAAAGGTTCTTTTTCACTTTGTTTGCTTCATTTAAAACACTACAAGCAGTTGGGGTTTATTTCTGCTGGCAAAATGTAGAAAGGTCAAAATCCCTTTCTTCCCACCTTATGCATAATTATAACAACAATAAAGAAACCAGGTCATATAAGTTATTTCAAGAAATCACATAATTAAATAATTAATAGTGTCACAGTATTTTCTTAAGTTGTCTTCATTATATAACTAACTCACATATATAAAACAACCTTTTCACCTTTCTTGTGTCAGTTATTCATCTAAGAGCATCTGAGCTAGTTTTTAACTGCAGAAAAAAAATCAAAGGTTAGCACAAAACTTACCATCATAAGCATTTAAGTAATTAATACTTTAAATTGTTTTTAAAAACTTCTCAGTAGACTGAAACAGTCAGCAACATGTTTTATATAAAATATATATTTATTCCAAGAGTATACAAAGCATAATCTGTGTACCACATGGAATTAGAAGATGTTGCAACTGTTTTGCATCCCCCATAAGAACAGACACCACCTTTGCACAGAGTTTTCCAGTAATGTGTGTGTATATATATATATATATATATATATATATATATATATATATATATATATATATATATGCACATGTCACATGGTTTGTACATGTACCTCACATTTTACAAAAGCACTAACTACATGAACACTTCAAGATGCCTCCAGGAATTCAGGCTCTGTCAGAAATTATACACTCACTGCTCCATTTTAGCAAGGTTGCCCCAAAGCTTTAAAATCACAAATCTGCACTTCTGGTATTTGTAATAGTCCTCAAAAGTATAAATGTGGTATTAATTCATCACAGTTTTATTTAATCAATCATGTTTCTTTAAAATGGCAGCAATCAAATAGGCAGGCACTTTCAGCAGACTTTGTGGGTTAAACCAAGACACAAGGGGGGTGCACACTATATATGAGAATGTGTGAACAATTGAAAGCAGCCTAAATACAGAACACCCCCACATGTCATTAATCTACATAGACCATTCTAAGTGACTTCTGCACAGGAACACCATCCTCATCGAAAGGAGGCAGCAGCTGGAGGCTGCTGACGCAACAAAGCTTTATCTCTGGACCTGCAGTTTTGTATTAGCAATCAAGACCTAGGTTATGCCATAGGAGGAGAGACATTTTAAAGCTAAAATGGTATCCGTTCCCTAAAAAATAAACATTTAAGAACATATCTCAACTGTCCAGAATTTTGTTTAACATACAAGTTTTTTATCTTGTATTTTGGGTCTGTTCCTAAGAAAATGTGTGGTTTTCTGGCAAATTACTTATGACTGAAGTCACTAAACAATGACAAACATTTGAACTTCAGATTTCATATCCTTTGGCTAATGTATTTCAATGGAAAGCCTGTTATTCTAGCAACTTTCTAAGTTTGTCAAAGCAATATTTAAAACCTGTTGCTGATTTTTGATCTTTTTCATAGGTTCATTGGTAGGTACTAGGCTATTGGCCCTAGGGCCTATACAATCCTAGCCAAAAAGGTACCCTGGCTTTTGCCACCCAAGAAAATTATTTTCCTGTACCCTGTCGAGCAGAGCCAGAGAAGTGATCCCCGGCTATCTTCTTTCTTGAAGAGTGCTAATGAGGAGCTTTGTTTGATATAGATAGGTAGTTTGTTCCAGAGTATGGGAAGTCTCTGGGACAGAAATCTATCCCTCCTGCATGTTCTGTTACTTGTGACAAGGTTTAGGTCCCTAGAGCATGTAGCTCAGAGAGACTGGGATTTCTTTAAGTGGAGCATGTTCAACAGCTCTGGGTTTGACATCGCTTTGTATGTTAGGCAGAGATCGCTTCTGAGTAGGCAATATGTGATGGAGTAAAGCTGGAGTTTTTTGAGACAGTCTGCATAGGGCATCTGAGGCTGGTAATCCTCTTTGTGAGGTATTTCTGCGGTCTTTCCAGTTGCTGTAGATGTCTTGTGAGGTACATACCAAAAGGGGCACTGTATTCTATACTGGTTCTAATGAGTGATGAGTAGAGGGGAACAATGACCTCTTTTTCCTCAATGAGAAACCTTTTGTGATGAGGTGTGCCACATAGAAGGATTTCCTGACTACTGTGGCGATGTAATTATCAAAGGAGAGACTACTGCCCACCTGTGTCCCAAGGTCTCTTTTCACACTTTCGGTGTTAAGTAGACTACCGCCTGTGTGGTAGTTCATGGGTACAGAGTTTTTACCAAAAGGGATGACATTGCACTTTTTGGCATTGAGCTTAAGGTCATGGCTTTGACATCAGGCATCTGTCTCAGTGAGGCCCTTTTGTACACATCGTTAGGAGTTTCGATTATGGCTCCTAGTTTGCAGTCATCTGCAAACTTCGTTAGCCAATGACCTTCTGTGTTAGCCTGTACTTCAGAGAAGTAGATACGAAACAGGAGAGGATCCAGGACTGAACCCTGTGGTACTCCACTTGTCACTGGTCTGAAGTCGGATTTGGAGTCTGCTACTTTCACAGTGTGGGTTCTGTCAGTGAGCCAGTTGGCAACCAGTCTTGTGACATAGAGATTTATACCTAGTTTGGTGAGTTTATCTATAATTCTAGAGTGGGGATGGTGTTGAAAGCTTTGGCGAGATCTAGATAGGCTATGTAAACCAGCTTACCCTCATCTACGGCTTTGGTGACTGCTTCAAAGAAGTCTATCAGGTTTAGGAGACATGATCTGCCTTTTACAAACCCAAACTGAGTGGGGTCCAGAGTTTGGAGATTACCAATGTCATTGTTTATAAGTTCCATGATGATACATTCCATAACCTTGCAGACCAGGCTTGTCAGGCTAATGGGGCGGTAGTTCCCGGGGTCCGTGGTGGCTCCCGCTTTGTGGAGTGGGATGACCGTTGCTGTGCGTCATTCAGTGGGCACAAAGCCTGAGGTAAGGCTATGATTGAACATGGTACTTAGGTGGGGTGCCAGTTCATTCTGTAGTTCATGTAGTACGCAGCCTGGGATGTTGTCAAGTCCCATGGATGTTGTGTTCTTGGCTTTGGAGAGTGTGGTTTTTACCTGTGCAGCCATGATTACAGGAAGTTTGCATTCTTCTGGTATAGAGATGGGCCCTTTAGGGGGTGAGAGGGTGGTAAAGTTAGCACTGAACCTATCTGCCAGGATGTTGGCAATATCAGTTGGTTCTGTATATTTAGTGCCATTGTGCTGTAACTCAGAGCAGATCTGAGTGTTGCCATTGAGATCCTTGACATAGCTATAGAATGCTTTGTGGTTGCTTTAGAATCAGTGGTGATTTTGTTTTCGTAACTCGCTTTGGAGGATTTTATGAGGGATCTCAGCTTTGTACTGAGGCTGACCAGGGAGTTCCCTCCAATCATGGGATTTTACTCTTTTTTTGCAGCAGTTTCTTTCTTCCGTTGTAGAGTTTGTTTATGGCAGGGGACAACCAGATTGGCTTCCTTTTTTTGGAGGATAGCATCTTGGTTCTGTTAGGGATTGCACGATCCAGGCACTCGTGCAAGTGCTTATAAAGTGCATCTGTGTAGGATTCAGCAGTCATACCTCTATTGTCCATTTGCCACTTCTCTGTTAAGAAGAGTAAAGTTGGCTTTGGAGAAATTTTTTACGGTGGAATCCCTAATCGGGGGGGGGGGGGATGTGGATGTCTAGGGTGATTAGCTTGTGGTCGGATCTGACCAATGAGGAATTGACCTCTGGTGTGGAACACTGGTTGCCCATGTTGGTAATGACCAGTTCTAGGAAATTGCTGTCCCAGTGGGTGTGTGGATAAGTTGATCCAACGCATTGGAATTTATGAATTCCAGAAAACATTGAGCAAAAGAGTTGGTACATGAGTAGTTTTCCCAGTTAATGGTGGGATAGTTGAAATTGCCCATTATTAGGCTGTTAGGTTGTACCCTAATATTTTCCAGTGTATCAAGAAATGAGGAGTGGGAATCCTGGGGCATGGTGGGGGATCTGTAACAAGCTACAATTTGGATTCTGGTCTTGCCCAGAGTTAGTTGCCCTTGGATAATCTTAGATGCATTATGCTGACCAACTAGCCTAGAGGTGTGGATATCCTTAATGAATATGGACATGCCTCCGCCTTTAGTGTTTCAGTCCAGGTTAGGTGGCTAAAAGGTGTGGTATGAATTATAGCTTGGTAATGCAGGGGTGCTCTCTGGAGCCTTGAACCAGGTCTCTGTCACTGCATAGATGTCGATGTTCTCCATTTTAAGGAGTGCCGTGAGTGAGTGCATTTTGAGGTTTAGACTTCTAGCATTGAGTAGCATTACCCTCAGATTTTGCTTGCTTGTACCTGTTACGGTGGTGAATTTGTCATTTGAACCTTGCCTAAAAAAGGTTCTATAGGGGTGGCAAGAGTCTTAGCCAGTATCCGGAATCCCAAGGGCGACAGGTGCAGGCCATCTCTGGCAAAGCATCATGGTCTGTCGATCATGTCATCCCAGGCAGACAGATACTGGATCCCCTTAGAATGACACCAGCATCTTAGCCATTTGTTGAAGTCAATCATTTTGTCCTTGTACTGTGGTATCATTCTAGGTGATGACAGGATGCTACTCAGGGCTAGGGTCATACCTGCCTGGGCTACAAGATTGGACAGCTCCTCCATATCTCTTTTCATCTAGTCCAGGGAGGTATGCCTCAGGTCATTCACACCAGCATGGACAATGACAGAGTCATATTTGTACATGTTGTGGAGTGACCTGAGTGTGTGTGTTATGTGGTGGATTCTGGCACCTGACAGGCAGCTGACAGTAACTTTCTCCTTGTTTAGCCTGGTGAGTGGAACATCAGTGTGCCTGACTATAGAGTCACCTATGACTAGAGTGTTGGGTACGTTGTTATGCCTTATGGACTGTGGTTGAGTGGCACACTGAGTTTGTGGTCTATGTGTCATTTGGGTTGTGCTGGAGGGTGGTGGTTGCTTGCGTTTCTGCTTTGGAGGTCCCTGTTGCTTGGGCAGAGTTTTATTGAGAGTCTCTGTGAATGTAGGTGGTTGTTTTGTGTTTCTATGTGTATGTTTTGAGGGACTATGTGATGAGTGTGGTATGGTGCAAGTGTTTACCTTCTCCTCTTGACTGTCTAGTCCAGTCTTGGGTGAAGAGAGCTTTGGCTATATAAGTGCATCTCTCACAGGTTGTAGTGCTGGGTGGTAGGAGGAGAGGGTTGTCTGCGTGGCAATTGCTGCATTGCCCCAAGATTAGGGTTACCATATTTGTTTGTATATAAAGGAGGACATCCTGTTAGGTCTTAGATTGAAGAGCAAAAAAAAAAAAATGTGTTGGTATATGAGCCAATCAAAACCTCGCACAGCGGACCCTCTTCTGTTCAATGCGGAACATCAAGCAGTTCCGCATTGAACAGAGCTCCATTTTTTGATTGGCTCATATACTGGACGTATGGTAACCTTACCCAAGATGCCCAGATTCATCAGGTAGAAAGGAGAAAACACCGGGAGCGGACCCTTAGACATGCCTGGATAGGTGCTTATTTATTAAGTACTAAAAACTGTATTCCTCTAGACAAGTGAGGAAAGTGGAGTCCTTTAGTAATTTGTAGCTTATTTAGTGCTTGCAATGAGTTCTGAACAAGTGCTGAGCTCAAAGAAACAGATTTGATTGCTAAAACTAAAAACTGGCTAGTTCTAAGGGGAAATTCAAAGAGCAG
>NC_056741.1:421977656-422055156 GCF_019279795.1 Protopterus annectens
GTCTCAATGACAGCATAAGTATAGCTAGTTATTTAAAATTATGTTATTTTACATTATGAAATGAAACACAAGACTTTTTTATGTATTTTCTTGGAAGGGGATGATATTTCATTTCTTTTTATTTCATTTTAATCATCTTTTTTTTATTTTACTATTCTATTACTTTTTTAATATACATATATATTACTATGTATTTATAACAATTTATGAGAATTATTTGTGTATTGTTATTGTTTTAATTAAGGTGCATGTTTTAATTCAGTTTAGAATTTAAGGTTATGTGTTTTTTAATGATGTCATTTTTATTAATGGGTTTGTTGGCTCTAGAAGTCACATGTAGTATGTAAAATGGTATATAATTACTTAATATGGTATTCAAGTTATTCTGAAGAAGTCAACTGTTACATTCCGACGAAAGCGCTAAATAAATTCTCCTTTTTTGTGGCATTGGTTCGTGTTGGTGCTACACCTGTTACTTTGGTTTCTCAAGTGGTTTTCTGGTTCTCAGTTTTGTGTAGGCATCTGCAAACTTAGTCAACCAGAACCCTTTGGTATTGGCTTTTATTTGAGAAAAGTTGATGCCAGACATGAAAATTAAGGCTCACATACATAATGTAAGCCAAAGGTTATAATTCAAAGTGGAAAGTGATGATGATGATGCGGAGAGGAATTCAAAAACTAAAAAAAAGTAGGATCTTGGATGCAAATCTGTAAGGAGAATAAGACCAGACATAAAGAACATTATATTCAGAAAGGAGCAGAAAGCATTTTAAGATCAAAGCCAACATGAGAATGGAGAATGGAGATTTTTGACGACAGGGATAAATGGAAGTAAGGGTATAGAGAATAGGCAAAGGGACTGGAATCTACTGGAGAAAACTGGCAAAGGAACCAAGGTATTTGGAGCAAATAACTAGAGAGAGAATGGTAAAAGAATGGGCTGGGGCTAAGAAGATATTTGGACTGCAGGCTTCAGACTGCTTTTCCTACCAGGGACTGATATCAGAGTATAGGCAAAGAGAAAGGAATAGGGGAATATTAAGTGAAAGACCTGCTTTGGTAGAGTTCTTTTTTTTTTTTTTTTGTTGAATCTGGCACAGAATCTGCCGTATGGATAAGTAGTAAGGCATATAAAATACTGCACAATAGCTACAGGAACTGAGGAGATTAGAAAAGATTGGAACGAGGGATTTGATAAGCAATTCACAAGGAAACAATGGGAAGACATATGTATGGCTCCCAAATAAGCAACAAAGTTTAGATTTAGGATTTTTGCTTGTAAGTGTTTGCATGGGTATTTTTATATCCCAAGCAACTCCAAAAGATTTTTTTTCCCTCAGGTAGATGGCAAATGTTGGAG
The DNA here is from genome assembly GCF_019279795.1 of Protopterus annectens. Classification (NCBI taxonomy): domain Eukaryota; kingdom Metazoa; phylum Chordata; order Ceratodontiformes; family Protopteridae; genus Protopterus; species Protopterus annectens. The sequence goes on from NC_056741.1 coordinate 421,979,017, forward strand.
GTGTGATGAGGAAGAAAGAGGTGACTGGGAACATATGTTTTGGGAATGTAATGAGTTGGTTGACTTTAAAAATTCCCTACAGAGTATTCTGTCAGAAATACTGTGTTAGCAAATTGTTGTAACTAAAAAAATAATTTTTTGAGCTGGGATATAAGATCTGAATTGTCTAAAAATAGTACGGCCTTGTTAAGTTTAATTCTGGTGGCTGCCAAAAAAGAAAATGGAAATCAAAGCCTAAACTAAGTGTATTTGAAGTAATAAATGTAACAAAGATAAAAGAATTGGGAGTGGGATCTTCAGAAAAGGGTAAGTGCAGACTACATAGAAATAAAATGGAAAATTTGGGAACAATACATGGAGAATACAATTTTGGAGTTGGAGTGAGTTTTAAGGGAAGGCAGGATTTGAGCAATTTATGTAATGTTGAACTGATGATAGTTATAAAAAAGAAATATGTGATGTATAATGTATGTAACTGGAAACATGTTAATAAGGTTTGTTTTCTTTTATATTATTGTATATTTCCTGTTTTAAGTGATAATTTAATAAATAAAGGTGCTAAAAAGAATGGGTTCAACTGGGCAGGTCTGGACAAAGCCTGGGACTTACATATAGGCTTGTCAGGATCCCTTCAGTCACCAGTTGCACACTGTCTACCTTGACCTAACCAAAGCCTTTGACACTATCCCCACTCGGGTATAATAGATAAACTCTCCTAGCTACGCCTCAACCTGTATGTTAGCAGATGGGTAGCTAAGTGGCTCACTGATACAACCCACTCAGTCAAAGTAGGGGAAGCCACGTCTAGTAGTAGACCTGAAATGAGTGGTGTACCCCAAGAATCGGTCTTGGGGCCCCTACTGTTTGCGATATACTTTTCTGAGGTGCAAGCCAAAACCAGTGGTGTGTTGCTGACCAAGTTTGCAGATGACTGCAAGCTGGGCACTGTCTTAAATTCCCCTAGTGATGTGAATATCCTGCAAGAAGGCCTTAATCACACTAATGACTGGTGCCAGATGCATGGCCTCAAACTGAATGCCAAGAAATGCATCATTAATCCCCTTTGGGGAAAATGGCATCCCCACTAATTATCACATTAATAACAATGTACTAAGCATGCAATCAGTTGTGAGCGACTTGGGCACCCAGGTTGATAACAACCTCAGTTTTAACCACCATGTTGCCTCCATTGTACGGAAGGCTTTCTACATAGCCCACCTCATAAATAAGGGTATTTCATCCAGGACAAGTAGGTCATAACATCTCTGTACTCCTTCCTTATCAGACCCATTATCGAGTACAATGCCCCCTTCGGCATGTACCTTGCCAAGCACATGCAGCAGTGCCCCCTTTGGCATGTACCTTGCCAAGCACATGCAGCAGTTGGAGAAACCACAGAGGTTCCTGACCAGGAAAATCCAGGGTCTCAAACACCTATCCTATACATATAGGCTAAAAGCCCTGTCCCTCTACTCAGTCTCATACAGACTGCTCAGAGGTGATCTGTGTCTGGCATACAAGGCCATCTCAGACCCAGCCTTAATGGAATTGCTGCGTATTCATAAGACAAACTCCACTCGAGCAACCCACAAGCAAGGCCTTATCCTGGTCTGTGACATTAATAGAATTTGTTGGTGGGATAGATTTGTGTCCCAAAGACTCCACCATTTGTGGAATAGACTCCCTCTCCATGTCAAGCAGAGTACCTCTCTTTAAGAGTAACCTAGATGACTGGATGGGAAACAGAAAATACACTCCTGGGATCCCAACTGTGTCCCTGCTGGACAAGGTATACAGGTGCTGACTCTGAGGGAACATAGGCAAAATTCTTGGATAGGCTTATAAGGGCCTCTGGGCCAATGGCCTAGTATCATCCTATGAACTACTCCCTAGACACAGTAGACAGCTGAAACCTGGTTAAAGCCAGCTATACATGACAAGGAAACATGGCCTCCAGGCTTCAATATTATCACAAAAGAAACATGTGGAGGTGATACAGCAATTGTATACAGAAAACATCTTAACATAACCCTACATCCATACCCTCAACTCCACATTTCAGAAAGCAGTAATCCTAATTGCACAGCTAAAAATTAATAAGAAAAAATGCATAATTAACTATACATTCCCCTGGCAACCACATGTCCACTGTGGAAGAAATTCTATTGTGGTTAAATAACAGCATTGCCCAAGAACCCTTTATCATGGGTGACATTAACTTAGACTGGAAGCAAACTGACCTAAATCTGTCTGGCTTCACACAACTAGTAGCTGTCACCACAATAATATACAACAAAACAAACAAGGAATCCTCTCTAGACTGGAACCTTACTAACACACCCACACTCATGACTTCAGCAGGCACCTTAGCAGGCATTATCAAGGGGTTACTGGGGAGGGCCTGCTACAGAACCACCTCTCACCCCCAATGAATAGTTCTTGGTGAATATCCTCCAATGTGAGAGCTCACAACAGAGGACCACAGCATGTATTTGACATGGGTGCCACTCCTTCTGAGTCCCAGGAGGAGCTTTCAGATAAGCTTTCTTATATGACCAATTGAATACTGTTGTATAGTAAAACAATTGAAATAAAAGTTACTTCTGTGTCACAAGTCTTTTTTTGGGGGGGTGGATTAAACATTACAGTAATAAGATCAGTTTGAAGTGGTCAGCCACGTCCTTGTAGAACATACAATTAATGCAGATATAGAGGAATGCATGCAATATCCCCCTACTGTTAAATGTGATGATGTTGCCCATACCTACTGCCTAACTTATTTCAGGACCATCAGGAATCTAGCAATGTATGCCTCCTGCAGATGGTAAGCCAAATAACTTTATGTCAGTACTGCAGAGCAATTTAAAGAAATATCATAATGTGTCATTTTAGGACTGTTGTGTGTATTACTGTACGGTCTGTAATAGTGGCAGCACTGTTAGCTGTTTAGCATATGATGCACCATATTAGTGCAGGTATTAATGTATGCCTGTGTCTCTTCCTTTTTAATCACAGGTGATCATAACAGTGGGTGTGGGCTCTGTACCACCTGTCATTGTCTCATCAGACACTGATGATGATGGTGGTGAAATTGAGGCATAGTCGGGGGGGGGGTGTGCAGAGGTTGAAATCCCCCTTCATTTTCCTTGGACACAGCCAATAGGCCTATGTCTACCCAGTCCACTGAGCCCACAGATATTGGACAGGTGGAGGGCAAGGAAATTGATCAGGGAATTGTGTCTACTATGGATTCAGTGTCTGTTGAGTCTGGCCATAGCCCAAGTGTTGGAGAGGTGCCATGCAGGAGGGTTGATAGGGGTGCACGGAGGGCACCTACTGTCCCTCCTCCACCTGGTGCAGGTGTTTCTTCCTGTATCACCAAACATAAATTTACAGCCATCATGGAGGCACAGGAACATTCAGAAAGGTGCTCCAGACAAATGCTCAGGGTTATAGATGTGGCACAAGTTGACAGGCGTGACTACCTCTACCATGTTGCTTATTCACTGCATCGGATGAATGACACATTGGAACGCGGGGTGTCTGTGATGGATCGAGGGGTGTCTGTCATGGAATGAGCAGTGTCTGCAATGGAACATCTGCTGAGAGGGGAACAGTGTCCTTGTGGGGGTAGGTCAGCCACATCTGCTGATAGCCAATGTGGCCATGCCCAATGATGCTCCCATAGTGGCAGTACTACCACTGGTCTGCTGGTGAGTGTGCTGTCCACACCCAGACATGGCAGGCCATGGGATTGTGGTCCTGGGCATTTCCCTGAAGGAAGCATATCCAGCAGACATCAGTCACAGTCAGGCAGCAGCACTGCATCTGACCTTGGGCATGGAAGTGCCAGTGCAACTCCTGGCACAGCCAGTTCTCATGGATGGGGGGTGAAGACAATGAACTGCCAACTCTACCATGCATGGCTCTCACCTGTCTCACATACCAAGACATAGAGCTAGCACTTGAGCTTGGCTGTGTTCATGCCAACTCTCACACACTACTGTCACATATAGGACCCATACAGACACACACACAGAGAGACAGACAGACAGACACACACACACACAAACAACAGTTACATGATTCAGCCTGTTTGCTTCCCTTTCTTACTCACACACACTCACTGAACTTTTGTGTCTGCCCAGGCCTCCTGCTCTCCACCCCAACACCCTGTGCAAGTGATGATAACTGTGCCATATCCCTCTGTTTTCCCGTTTGGATTCAAATATAAAAAAGCTGTTTGTCTGATGCACAGGGTGCATAATTACATTCGTGCCTAGTATACCTGCATTTGTGTTGTTGAACTGATAATTGTAAATTATATTTGCCTTGCTAAGAAGATAGCATCATCGTCAGTACTTTCTTGTGTATTCTCTTGTAAGGGTTGTGAAGCCAGGAACTCCAATGTGTCTCATTACTTTCTAACTTTTCTCTTTAATGATTTTCCAGTACATACCTATCATCCATATCATGAGACATGCGATCACATTCAGATCTCGGGATTGTAAGGCAGCACTGTACTCAAAGTCATTAGAACAGTATATACAGTATAATGTCTTCTGCATGAACCTCATCCGACACATGCAGCAGCTGGACAGACCACAGGGCTTTCTCATCAAGATAACACAGGGCCTAATAACTATGCCATGATGTGTGTGGATAGATTAAAAGTCATGTTACTGTAATCTGTCTGGGATCGGATTACACTGTAACCATTATTCAAAGACTCTTAGTTTTGATTTAAGCACTTGGGCTTCAAGCCCGTTGTTTTACATTAAGAAGGTTTGAAGTCTACACTCTTGTGGAAGGAGAGGGTAGCCTCTGTTCTTATGAGCTGGAATTGCTGATTGAAGGCTTATTGTGCCTGTTCTTCTAAGTGTCTTTGTTCTGGTTTAAGCACTTGGGCTCCAGACAAGTTATTTCACACAAGGAAGGTTTGTGGTCTACACTCTTGTGGGAACATTCTACTGCTTTATTTAAAGTTTTTTTTTCTGTTGTAACTGCGATTTTCTGCACTTTGAATTTCTAGTACTTTTGCATTTTATTGCGTAGGCTAGATTCAGGCTTACTGAATCTAGGCTGCTTGGTATCATTTGAGCACTAAAACCAGCCATCTTACATTAAGAAGGCCTCCCTGCACCCTTGTGGCAGAAGTGTGCAGCCAAAGATCCATCTGAGTTGGGGATTTCTAGAATAAGTCTCAATTTTGGGCTTTCCCTTTGTTTACTTTTTTTTTAATCGCTTAACTTCACCTGTATTTCAGCATTGTGTTTGGGCAGGTTTGCACTAGGTTTACCATAGCTGCTCAAAGATTGCACTGCTGCCCTGCAAGCAACTCAGTTGTGCATTGTGAAGCATTGATGCAGTTTTCTACCCCAAACCTCCATAGAATAGCAGCTTTTTGTTAGTCTTAAAGCAAAACCTGGTCCATCTAAGCCCACTCCCCACTAGTTAATAAAGTATATACCTGCCATAAGGGACATGCAGTTTCCCACCATTTCTCCAGTCAGCCTGATTGACTTGGGCATCCTGAGGCAATGTAGCAATTGCCTCATGTATACAAACAACCAGTTACTTCAAAAACAAACAAATGCAACATGTGGGAGTTGTATCCATACTATGAAACTGGAATCAATTCTGCAACATAACAACAAACCAAATATCAAACAGGTTGTCAGCACACACACACTTCTCCTCTTGCACATAACAAGATCACAACACATAAACTCACATACACATGACCAAAGAACAAACTAAGAATACAAAAAACAACAAAATACTTCTAAACCAGATGACATTATTGGTTAAGCGCTTTCATTCATAAGAACTTCCACTTAGCACATAGATGGATTCCTTTCTAATGCACTTGAGGCCCTTGATTCCTATGTGCATGCACAATATACAACTTATTGTAGCAGCTTTCTTCCACTCAGATTCTTTATCTTGCTTGTGACTTGTAGTTTTTAGTGTGTTTCTCCCTCTACAGTTTGCCAGCTCATGGGTTTCTGACCTTCACTGCTACTCTTGTAATGTTATCTTTAGTGTTACAGAATGCTAATTTTTGCATCTTCTCTGATACAATGTAGCAATTGCCTCATGTATACTGACAACCAGTTACTTCTAAAACAAACAAATGCAACATGTGAGAGCTGTATCCATATTATGAAACTGGAATCAATTCTCTCACATAACAATAAACCAAATATCAAACAGGTTGTCAGCACACACTTCACCTCTTGCACATAACAAGATCACAACACATAAACCCACATACGCCAAGGTACTCGCTAGAAGCATACCTAAAGATCAGAGACCTCCCAAGCGCAAACCTACTGCACACACTCCAGACCCAACAGAATTCACTACACGTAATAATACACACAACAGTGCTTCATCTAATATGTCCCTAAGGCAAAATACCTCAAAACCAAAGGTCTTGGTCATAGGCGACTCCATAGTGAGACACACAGATTTCCCCCTAACCAGGCTGGACAAGAAGGTCACAGTCAACTGCCTGACAGGTGCTAGGATCCATCAGATCATGCACACACTCAAGTCTCTCAAGAAGTACTGCTATGACTCTTGTCATAGTCCATGTTGGAGTGAATGACTTGAGACATGCCTCAAAGGACTCTATGACGAGACCTGACTGGGCTATCAGATTATGTGTCCCAAGCAATGTCCCTAGTCCTAAGCAGCATTCTACCTTCACCTAGGATGATGCCTCAATACAAATAAAAAATGATTGAATTCAACAATTGGCTAAGCTTCTGGTTATCATTCCAGGGGGATCTAGTATCTGTCAGCCTGGGAAGATATGGTTGACAGACCACGCTGCTTTGCCAGAGATGGTCTTCACCTGTTGCCTCTTGGCTTTCGGTTACTTGCTTCCCCTACTGTGCCTTTTTTAGGCAATGTTATAACAACAAAATTCCCAATGTAAAAAATCCACTAGAGACAAACTGAATGTTACGCTGCTTAATGCAAGGAGTCTAAATCAGAAACTGCACTCACTGGAAGTACTACTTACCTTGGAAGACGTCGATGTCTGTGCAGTCAGAGAGACATGGTTCAAGGCCACAGACAGCCCCGGGCCATGTAGGGCTACAATGTCTTCCACACTTTCAGACATCAAAACAAGCACGAAAGAACTGAAGGAGGAGGTGTATACATCTTCATTAAAGAAAAATACACCTCAAGACTGGTCAAACAGTATGACTCCCTAGAACTACTCCAAGTCCAACTAACTGTAGATAAAACCCCCTACCATATCATTGTTAGCTATAGGTCTCCCACCATGAACCACAAGAACCATTCTGCCTACCTGGACCTAACTTGAGTCAGTCACTATACAGCCAAACACCTTGGTCATGGGTGATTTCAAATACCCTTCCATCGACTGCGAGTCATATATGAGCACAAACACGCTCGCCCTAAGGTTCCTGGACTTTGTTAATATAAATGCTCTGAAACAGATAGTCTGCACCCCCACAAGCAGCTCAAATATCCTAGACTTAGTACTCACCAACGTAGGAGGTCTCTACACTATCCCCTGTGTGTTGCCTTCCCTGGTAAGGTCTGATCATAATTCAGTTTTGTTGGAATTAACGATCATACCAGGCCCCTCACAAGAGCAAAAAGGATGAAAATGTTTTCCAGAGCAAGCTATAGCCTCCTAACCACTGGCATAAATAGTTTCAATCCCCTGCTACCACTGCCAACAATGACTTCTATACAGAGGTGTACACAAATACCCTGTATCAATAACTATACAAATGTATAGGCTCTGCTGTACCTGAACAGATCAAAACAAAGTCGTCACAAAAAAAAAAAAATATCAACCATAAATAGGTTATACAACAAGTAGAAGACACTTGCTCTAGGGGGTCTTAACCTAGCCTGCAACATTAATAGGACATGCTGGAGAGAAAGATACGTCTCCCAGAGATTGCCAGTCCTCTAGAACAAACTCCCAATTCATGTAAAACAACAGCTCCTCAATGACCCCTATTTAAGTGCAACTTAGACAACTGCTTTGGAAACTGTAAATTTACTTTGGGGGATGTCACCTGTATTCCTCTTGGATAAGGTTAGTCAATGCTGATCATAGACCTGCACTGCAAATATAGACCAAATAACTTGGTCAATAAGGGAACAAGGGTATAACATGGCTAGGCTTATTAAAGCCCTAGGGCCAAACCTCCTATGAACCTAATGTGACATCTGCCTGGGCTCCAGGCCAGTCACTGATCATGCCCTAGTGGGATGACTGCATATGCAATAATCTGATACAGCCAATGACATCAGGATTGTTTGTTGAGCATATGGAAATAACAGTGTCCCATAAGCTGGTGTAAAATGCTCTCTGTAATGTCAAGACACACACACTAGACTGCAGTGAAAATAGAACCCGCTACCTAAGCACACAGATTACAAAACACGGTACTTAATTCAAGAGCCACAGCACAAGTCTGACTTTTACATGGCTGTAGGTCAACTTGTAATGGATGACATCAGCAGGCCATGTGGGAGACAAGAGGTTGTGAGGGCTGCATGAAATGGATGTGTAGGCTTGTGCAAGTATAAAAATACTGGCAAACCATGTCATTTGAGAAGTAACTACAGGACAGCACATCTATTCTGCTAAGTAGAGATACACACCCACCCAACTGAATGCAGTGAGAACAGAACCCCTAACCAAGTACACAATCTATAGAACACAGTACTTTACACAAGTGCCATGGCAATTACGCAAGCACCATGCCACAAGTCTGACTTTTACATGGCCACCGGTTAACTTATAGTGCATGACATCAGCAGGGCATGTGGGAGACAAGAGGTTGGGAGGGCTGCATGAAATGGATGTGTAGGCTTGTGCAAGTATCAAAATACTGGCAAGTCATGCCACTGGAGAGAAACAACTGTGTGGTCTGATACAAAAAGCTGAGCTATTTTAAGTTATTTAAACTGGTTACTGCACTTCTCAAACTGCTTCAGACATTAAATACTGTATATCTAGTATATCTATTTTTGGCTGCATTTTAACAAAGCTACAGGTTGTTTTTGTCTGATTTTGTACTTCTGTGTACTGTAGCATAGAATAGATTCAGATCTGCTGAATCTGGTCTATTTGTTAGGACAGAGCAGTAAATTACAGGAAATCTTTCTTTGGATCAGCCCCTCTGTAGCTTTGTGGCAGAAGTACAGTTTGGACTAATCTGACTGGAGGTTACTGTAGCAAGCCTCAGTTAGAGCTTTAGCATTGGTCAGTTTCTTTGGATTTCCTTGTTCTTGCATGCACTTGTTTGCACATCTCACACTGCTGTGCAGGGGTGCTTACTGTTGGCGCTTATTGACACAAACTCCTCGCTTGTTTTTTTCCCTTAGGACACTGCTTATTCACCACAGAAGTTTTGTGTCTGTACATCATGGTCAGGTGAAACATTCAGTTTAACTTGTGAAGTACCAACTTAAGTCTCACCCTCTTTACCTCTGTCCCTTGGTTTTCCCTTCTGTGCAACTGCATATCTGGTCTATTCTGTCCTCAACCACATTAACATACATAGAATTATGGAAGGACAATTTCCAACACTTTCTCTACCCAGACTAGTTGACATAGGCATCCTGAGGCAGTGTAGCAATTACCTCCTGTGCACTGAAAATCCACTTTTAGTTCACAAACTCAACTTGTGAGAGAAATGCAACCCTATTAGGAACCTAGAATCCAGGTTCACCAGTCAGTACATTTGACACTAAACAGGCTGTCAGCATGCATGCCTCACATCCTACACCAGCCAAACCAATAACATATAGACCTACTTATGTTTTCATACAACACACCCACTGCAGAACACAGTACACATAGTATCCCATACACCTCCAGTACAGAACATAGTACACACAGCATCACACACACCTGTGTCTCATCAGATAAGCCCCTAAGGCATAACACAAATCCAAACATCTTTGTCATTGGCGACTCCATTGTGAGACACGCAGATGTGCCTCTCACCAGGTTGGATAAGGAAAAAGTCACGGTCGGCTGTCTGTCAGGTGCCAGGACCCACTACATCACACATGCACTCAAATGTCTCAACAAGTACTTTATGGCTCTGTCATAGTCCATGTTGGTGTAAACGATTTGAGACACCTTCACTGGATTATATCGTAGGAGGCTACTAGCCCTAACAAGCCTAGCCAAGAGTTTATCCCCAAAAAAGAAATCTCAGTCAGCACCTGTCGCCCCTGTCAATGAGGGACAAAGGTGGGACCAATTTGTGGTTTCCCATCCACTCATCAAGGTTGCACTTGAAGAGGGCCAGTGAGGCCCTCTGTTTGACATTTATGGAAAGTCTATTCCAGAGAATGGACAGCCGCTGGGAGACAAACCTGTCTCTCCAAAAATTTTTGTTGATGTCACATAATAGATTTAGGCCTATCGAGCGGGTAATGCGAGAGGAGTTAGACTACTGATATGGAGCATCTCTAGTAGGCCAGGGTCTGATATTGCCTTGTAGGTGAGACACAGATCACTGCTGAACAATCTGTATGATACAGAGTAGAGTAATAGTGATTTGAGCCTGTCGGCATAGGACATGTGTTGGAGGCCATGGATTCTATTTGTGAGGTATTTCTGTGGCCTTTCTAGTTGATGCAGGTGTTTGGAAAGGTATATGCCAAATGGGGCATTAGAATAAATTAAAGGTCTAATGGAGGAGTACAGAGAGGTAATTATCTCCTTTTTTTCCTGCATGCAATCCCTTTACTTATGAAGAGAGATGACCTCTCCAATTGTGTGTCTCAGGCAGGTATGTCCCTAGCCTTAAGCAGCATTTTACTTTCTCCTAGGATGATGCCACAATATAAACAATAAATGATTGACTTCAACAATTGGCTATGTTTCTGATGTCATTCTAAGGGGATCCAGTACATGTCAGTCTGGGATGATATGGCAGACAGACCTTGATGCTTTTCCAGAGATGGTCTTCATCTGTCACCCCTGGGATTTTGGTTACTGGCTAAGGCTCTTGCCACCCCCAAAATGCCTTTTTTTAGGCAATGTCATAAGAACAAAATTCTGGATGTAAAAATAACCTCCAAAAACAAACAAGGTCATGCTGCTAAATGCTAGGAATCTAAACCTGAAACTGCACTCACTGGAAGCAGTTCTCATCTTGGAAGATACTGACATTTGTGCAATCACAAAGACCTGGTTTAAAGCTGCGGACAGCACTCCAGCCATATCAGGTTACATATCCTTCCACATGTTCAGACCACAAACTGAAGGAGTGAAAACTACAGGAGGTGGTGCATCACTATTTATTAAAGATAAACACTTCTCTAGAGTGCTTATACAGCATGATTCCCTGGAATTACTCCAGGTACAATTGACTGCTGGGAAGACCCACCTTCAAGTCACTGCCAGCTATAGGACCCCCCTCCTGAACTGGGTTATACACTCAGCCTACTTGGATCTACATAAATCAGTTAAGATACTACCGAACACCCTGATTTGGGGTGAATGATTACCCAACCATTGATTAAGATAGGAGGTGATGATATAAAAACAGTGATGTATAATCAATATTCAGGAAAGTCTCCAGGAACAGATGGTATTCTTGTGGAAGTTTGGAAATTAGGAGTGAAGAAAGTAAGAAAGATCTGGACAATTTTGTTTTGACAGTATTTTAAAAGGAAGGGAAGTACCAACATCTTGGAAGAAAAGTGTGGTGGCAGTTACCTAAAGATGGCAATGACCCTTCAGACCCAGCTCCATATAGACCCTTTTCAAATTTAAGCCGTGACTACAAAGTGTTTATATCTATACTAGCTAAAAGAATGGCAAGGGTATTGTCAAAATTGATAGATATGGATCACTGTGGTTTTGTGGAGGGGAGGCAAACATTTGACATCAGTAGAACAATGGTGATTCAGAAGGAAGCATATGACAGACTAAGCTGATATTTTATGAGTAGGGAAATAGAAGCATTTGCATTCCCTGATGCAATAACATTAATTAGAAGGATACATGAAGGATCAAAAAAGTAAGACTTAAAATGTGAGGGTTCCTCTCAGATATGCAGTATTTTAACTGAGGAACTAGGCAGGGGTGTTCTCTTTCCCCTTTATTATTTGCTTATATTTAGAGCTATTGGCAAAGAAAATAAGGAACTCAGAAATTCAAAAATATAACTGGTACAGTAATCAATAAAAGTTGGCCTTATTTGCAGATACTGTTTTGTACTTGATGAATCCAGAAAATGACATCTCAGTGTTATGGAACATTTTGATACAGTTTCAAGTCTTTTCGGGATATAAAATTCTTCTTTTTCTTTCAGCTGTTCCAATTACGGGTCACCACAGCAGAGCATCTATTTCCATTTCTTCCTGTCCTCTGCATCTTGCTCTGTCACACCAACCACCTGCATGTCCTCTCTCACCACATCCATAAATCTTATCTTAGGCCTTCCTCTTTTCCTCTTACCTGGCAGATTTATCTTTAGCATCCTCTTCCCAATATAACCACCATCCCTCCTCAGCACATGTCCAAACCAACACAATATCGCCTCTCTGGCTTTGTCTCCAAACCGTCCAACCTGGGCTGACCCTCTAATATACTTATTCCTAATCCTGTCTACCCTCGTCACACCCAGTGCAAATCTTAACATCTTCAACTCTGCCACATCCAGCTCGGACTCCTGCCTGTTTGTCAATGCCACTGTCTCCAGCCCATATACTACAGCTGGTCTCACTATCCTCTTATAGACCTTCCCTTTTTTGGGGGGGGGTATATAAAATTAATGAAAATAAAACAAAGGCTACAGCTATAAATTATGCTCTCATGCATGAATTGGTTCAGCAATACCCACATGTATAAAGATGAAGTATTTAGGAGTATGTATTAAAAAGGCTTCTCTTACAATAGATATATGGGAAGATATTAAACAAAAGGTAATACAAAAATTGAGAACCTGGAAACTCTTTACTTATGGACATGGATAGTACGACATAAACAGTGAATTTTTTTTTAAGTCCCATTACTCTTGTACACAGGTCAGGCATACTTTTATCAACCCAAGGGTAACTGAAAGGGAAAGAAGGCATGAATCAAGCGGGATAAGTTGATCCTTCCAGTAGAACAATGTGGTTTAGGTTTACCTGATTTGAAGGGATATTTTAGAGCTACACAGTTAAGGCTCATATTGACACAAGCAAAAGGTTATAATTCAAAGTGGAAAGGGATGAGATGATGTTGACGGAAGGGGGAAGTTCAAGAAAGAGAGAGAGTGGGATTTTGAATGTAGATCCTTAAAATGAACAACAACAACCATACAGAATATTATGCTCATAAAGTAGTAGAAAGTTTTAAGAACTAAGCCAATAGGGATGACTGCAAGTACAGGTGTAGAAAACAGGCAAGAAGGAGCTGGAATTTAATGGAGAAACCTGGCAAAGGACCCAAGAAATTGGGCAGCCAATAACTCAGTCAGGAAATGTTGTCAGTGGGATGAGGCCAAGAAGACATTTGCACTGCAGGCTACAGACTGCCTTCCCTACCAGGGACTGATCTCAGAGTAAAAGCAAAGAGAAAGGGATAGGAGGATTTTAAAGTGAAAGACTTGCTCTGGTAGAGTTTTTAGGTAAATCCAGAACAGAAGCAGCTGTTAAAAAGGGATGATTAGCAGGGCATATAAAACATTGCAAGTAACTATAAGAATCAAAAGAGGTTAGAAAAAACTGGGGAGAGAGAGACTGGAAAAGCAATTTACAAGAAAAAAATGGGAAGATATATGTATGACTCTCAAGTATGCAACCCAGTCCAGAACTGTTTGGAAGTATTTGCATAGGTATTTTTATACCCCAAGCAGACTTCAAAGAAATTGTCATCAAGTAGATAGCAAATGCTGGAGCGTAATGGAGAAGAAAAAGTTAACTAGGAATATATGTTTTGGCAGTGTAATGAGGTGGCAGATAGATTCCCTACAGAATATTCTATCAGAAATATTGTGGAGCAAATGTCTGTAAGTAGGACAATTATTCTTTTGAGCTGGGATACAGGACCTCAACTGCCTAAACATAGTAAGCCCTTATTTAAGTTTAATTCTGTTGGCTGCCAAAAAGCAGTTAGTAGAAAATGGAAATCATAGTCTACACTAGTTGTATTTGAGGTACTGAATATTATAAAAGAGATAAAAAGAACTGAGAGGGAGCTTTAGAAAAGGGAAGGAGAAAAATGGCAAATAAGTAAATGGAAACTGTGGGAACAATACATGTATGATAATGTTCAGGTGTAAGAGCAAAGTTTGAGGGAAGGAAGGAATTCAGCAATTTTTGTAATGTTAGGCCGATCACAGTAGCAAAGAAAATATAGGTGATTTTTATCATATTTAAATGGGAACAATTTTTAATTTTTTTTTTCTGTTAATGTATGTTTGCCTAAGTCTTAAGTGATAATTCAATAAAGGGATTAAAAAACAGACAGCTGCTAAGACAGAGAGATCATGCTTGGAAAACATGGTACAAAAACAAGAGCCAGGCCACCTTCCAATTTTACTTTATATTTGTTTATCAGGAAAGTCCGACTGGACACAGGTCCTTTTTCAGCGGGGGCCCGGGGAGAAAAGCTCCAATACAGACAGTAAGTATAGTATCAGTTATGTTTACATAATGCAATTTAGAATACATAGAAACATACATACATAGTTTTTGACAGTGAGAGAGAGCTAGCTACATGCACATAGAGTATTTCATTTTTGACTTACAGCAGTTTCTATAACTTTTATAATTATGAATAATAACATTTAGTGTGCTATACAAATTACAGGAAATTCAAAGGTGAGGAGGAAGTACGAAAAAGTATAAGAGGAGGATGAGGGTAGATGAAAGAAGAGTGGAGAGGGAAGAAGAATGTTTGTGGGGACTAACAAGTTGGAGGAGTTAGTAGAGAGAAGTAGGTAGTATAATGATTAATCAGGGTGTTTTTTTTAAGAATAGCAGAGCTACAACCTACTCTCCAATACACATGACTTTTGCCTCCAGCCACAGTACCACAACTACCTTCTTTGCCAGTACAGCTATACACCAGATACATGCCAAACTCATTTCAACCCTCATTCTCTACTTGTCTAAAACATTCCACAGTGTCTCATCAAAAACTTCTCTGTGAATTTCTCTCCCTAGGATTTAGCAACCCATCCCTTTCCTCATTTTTGGCCACCTATCATATAAACAGCAGACTGTAAAATGGCAGCAAAAATTATCTCCTTTCCTACCAGTTACAGTACCCCAAAAGGTCTATCCTAACATTTTTACCAAAACTCCACACAACCAAAAAAGAAGCAACCTTAGTTCAATACGCAGATGATGCCACATTTGTGCTCCGCACTACAACAACATTAAAACTCCAAACCATCACACAAAAGGCATTCTATACTACAGAATCCTGGCTAGCAGACTCAAATCTCCATCTCAATGCAAAAAATTACCAAAATAATACTATTTTCCCCAAAATGTTGCTCTGAACAAAGAGAAACATTCTAAACGCTATCATCTAAAAATACAATTAAAATAGCGTCCCAAACTACACATCTCGGAGTATTACTCAATCTACGACATGACCAACACGAACTACAACTTCAAGCCATTAATAAAACACATAGAAAAATACGCTCCCTCTATTGTGCAAATTTCTCACACGACACCAGAAAGTCCACAACTAAAATATATCTGCTCACTTCTCTCCTATACACGTTAACAATCTTAACGTTAACATCACAACAAATCTTGACTGGTACTACCAGATGGCAGCAACATTTGCTGTCAGTGCTTCCCAATCAGCACATTACCGTACATCTGTAAAAGATCGAATGTGCCTAGAACTACCCAAACACCTATCACACCCAACTACTAACTACCTATAATCCAATATACAGCCCAGTCAAATGCCCCTATTTAAGAATTGTTCTGCAACCTTATACAAGCACCAGGACCCAACGTTCCAATAATACCTCTTAGTCACATCAAAATCCAACAACACAGCTCCCGACTTCACATCACGGTACTAAGCCATTCTCTTAAAGTGCAATAATGCCCCCAAAACTTCTTGTGCAAAGAGATTGACAAATACAGCTGAAACAACTTTGACACGTATCCAGCTGGGGCACTGTCGAAAACAAAATCATGCAAGTGATTGTCTTAGTGCGGCTCTAGTTTTTACACTACAGCGCTTTAACACTATGCTTATGCCAGTACTGTCGAATGCTCCACACAACAGGTAATTAGAACAAAACTCTCCCCCATTATTTTCAGAATGTCTGACATCAGTTGTGCAAGCATAAGAATTTATATAGGCATCTGTAGGTCATATTAGTGGCCCTTTTATTATGTCCTAGTGACGTAATCACAGTGCGTCTTTATGTCTCTTAGAAATGTGTACATTTGATGTTAACAGCTTGTAGTGGATGTTTTTAAACGTAGTTGGGTTATAGTTTAAGAAATATTTGGTTTCTGTCTGAGTATTTGTAGGAGAACTAGAAATGCTGGGTGTAAATCGGCTGTGCAGTTGTATCGTGCGTAAATATGGAAACCTAACAGTTAGCTTAGAAGGGGTGAGGAGCATCAGCACGTCTCCGAACTTGGTGAGCGTCCCTTTTGAAGGTTGCACTGTTTTTCTTAGGATCGGAACTGATTAAGGAGTACTCAAGTCCTGCTTGGGAACAGACAGGCTAGCAATAATAAAATTACTTTAGACAGCTGTCAGTAAGATACCGGAGTTTAATCCAAACAGCAGTGCCTTACACTTGTCGACTTTTAGTTCGTGCAGGGAAGTTTTTGTACTGTTTTATATCAGTTAATCAGTTTGAGACTTTACAACACAGCACGTACCTCATCTTTTCGTTTAATGCTGTTGACGTAGAAACTATTGGTTTGTTACTATCGCTGTACAAAATGAAACTAATATTTTAATGTAGTGTAGTAAAGTTGAGGTGCCCCAAAGTGAAACACGTCCTTTTAAAGAGGACTGTGTTATTGGAAAACCCTTTCGAACATCTAGGAATGTTTGAATAAACCAAGGCTGTTTGCTGGAAGGACTGCTAGTAAAACTAAAACATTGATATTTTGAATGACAAGATTCAACAGAAAAGACCATAATGCTGGGAAAGATGAAAAGCATACCCTAAGAAAGATAGACCACATTACCGAAGTAATGAATAAGAATTTGCAAGAACTTAAATAAGTCATTGATAAACAGGCCAGTGCACCAAACTTACGACACACTCCTTGAATTCTTGCCCGGTACCATATCCTAATGGCACAAAATTCATGTGAGAGCACATAATGTGCTGTAAAAGAAACTGTAGCAGAAGCCACCATGTAGAGAAACTAAGAAATTCAGTTAGCATAAATATAAAATGGGTGCGGCTCCACATGGTCTCTCTGAATGTCCCTGTTATAAGAGAATGAATGAACGATAACTAAATAAACAAAAAAAAAAAAAAAAATCACTGTGTGTGTGTGTGTGTATATATATATATATATATATATATATATATATATATATCCTTCTAAATCCCAAACCCATAACACTGACATTCAGAATGTCGAGACAACATTACCGAAAGCTGACAGTCATTAATGGCTGAGGTTTCCCTGGGCAAGTAAACACTTGCCTTGCATGTGGAAATATGCCCTTTTCCCCACTGTAGTGCAATCCCAGAGTTGGTATATAGTGTTAGGGAGTGTGTTGTGGGGGGCAGCCTCCCACCTAGATGGTTGTTATACAGCCTGGTGTGTGTACATTAGGTGTTGGGCAAGTATTTACTTGCCTGAGGAAACATCAGGCATTCGTGATGGTCAGTTTTTGGTAATGTCATCTCGACATTCTGAAAGTTGGTGTTAATGGGCTTTGGGATTTGAAAGGTAATCCATACACACACTCTCATAAATATGTACTGTGTGTATGTATGTACATGTGCCCCCCTCTATGTATGTATGTGTGTGTAATATATAATATACAAAGACAAATTTGCCGTGATGAAAAGAGGAAAAAATGTAATTTACTGACCAGTAAAGTGTTTCTCAGGGTAAGTAAATACTCACCGAATATCGGGGAATATGCCTTTGGTGTGTGTATGCATGTATGTGTGTGTGTGTGTATATGTATATATGTATATATATATATATATATATATGTATGTATATGTATATTTATTTATAGGGGATCCGGAAACATGCTCGACTAGCATATGTCTGAATAACAAAACATCTAACACACATACACGAAAGCGCTTAACATCGATAAGTGCTTCTGTGTATGTGTGCCTGTTTAGTAGATCGGACTACAGTGCCGGTAAGGGAAAATTCCCTTTTCCCCATTGTAGTGCGATTTCGGAGTGAGAATAGTAAAGTAGGGGGTGGGGGCTGAAGCCCCCTTGCAGAAATGTAGATTATTTTTTTTTAACTACACCTACACGGAAGTGCTTTTTGATGTTGAGCGCTTTCGTGTATGTGTGTTCGATGTTTTGTGATTCGGACATATGCTAGTCGAACATGTGTCCTAGATATATATATATATATATATATATATATATATATATATATATATATATATATATATATATAGTTGGGGGGTGTGCTTGATAACATTGCGATGTCTTTTTACGTGTCTGTTGGGCAAGTGTTTACTTACCCTGAGAAACACTTTACAGTTTGGTAAGTTAAAGTTTCGATCTTTTCGTCTCGGCAAATTCATCTTTAGTTGTTTTGGATTTTGGTCTTGTGAAGTAGATCACACACACACACATATATTCATTTCAAAAGTCTGAAGTATCACAAACCTGAATTTCATGATCTGGAAGACCAAAAGCCTGAATCCCATAAGACTGAAAACACATAGGAAACATATACTGACTGTAGACAACACAAACCAGATTACATTCCACCACATATAAGCAGGGGGGCAAGCCACCTGCACCCCCACACCCCCTGCTTTTTAAATATATCAACTCCCAGATTGCATTTCACTACACTTTCATGAGTTGTGTTGTAGTATAGCAAGTTAAAAAGGAACATTACTAAGGTTACAACAGGCAGTCATGAAACATGTGATGGTATGTTTGCCATCTTGGAGTGGATATATTTAATCAGTAGGGGGTTTGGGGGGCTTGCCCTCTGCCCATACTTGGTGAAAAGTGCTATCTTTTGTCTTGTATGTGTTTGTCCTTGTACTGAAATATTGTTACTCTTTGTGTTCTGTATATTTTCAGTCTTTTGGGATTCAGGCTTTTGAGTTTTCAGGCTTTTGGTCTTCCGGATTATGAAATTCAGGCTTGTGATATTTCAGGCTTCTGAAGTGAATCTCTCTCTCTCTCTACATATATATATATATATATATATATATATATATATATATATAAAAACATGTGTGTGTGTGTGTGTGTGTGTATATAGTACGTACAGACACACACATATAAAGTTTATAACGAATAATTACCAAAGTTTGATCGAAACACAAATCATCGAACAAACTCACTGGTTGTTACCATTATTCGCAACTAAAATCACTGCAAAAAAGTATCTGCAAATGTAAACCAATATATTGCTTACAATTACAAGTAAAAAAACAAAAAACACAGCTTTTTATTTGGGATGCTTCATCCTTCACACCCCTAGAAATTAAATATGCTAACTACAGGGTCCGACAACCTCAAAAAAGGGAAAAAACCCTTGAATTGTGTAACAGTTAATGTAATGAACGAACTCCGACCATTACATAGTTCAGCAAACAGTACTAGTGACAGAAAATGCCACCATTTCACCATGCAATGAAATGCGTGCGGTGATGATTCAAATAGCATATGTAGCCATTTCTCTTAAGGCTTTAGTCAGTGTAGTAAGTCTCTGGCATTCTGTTTGCAAAAGATGACTGGCAGATTTTGCAGTAGAATTTTAACCTTTATATATGCATAGATGTTCTGTCAATGTTTTGATAGTTGTGACAAACCCCCCCCCCCATCTGTCACACATACTCCTTAGTCATTTATTTCAATAATGGACATGAACATGAATAGTTTTGTCTTGAAATGCTGTTCTGTTTTATAATGGTGTCTAGGCACTTTCTATATGATTTTTTATATGATATTTTTAATGAGTTATGTGTCTTTAAATAAGGGACAGGATTTTGGCGCCATTTTGGCTTTTTAAACTAATGTTAATAGATGGTTTAGTTGTTTAGGTCTGAAGAAGCTAATGCGAAAGCGCTCACCTCTTTTTATAAATAAACCTGCTTTTTTACATACTTTGC
Source organism: Protopterus annectens (assembly GCF_019279795.1). NCBI lineage: Eukaryota > Metazoa > Chordata > Ceratodontiformes > Protopteridae > Protopterus > Protopterus annectens. The sequence goes on from NC_056741.1 coordinate 421,999,322, forward strand.
CTGCACTTGGATTATTTACTTCATTGGCCATTGGATCTAGGAGTTACTTGTGATTCATATGTGACTGCTATCCTCCATTGTTTTGCTCAGCGGCGTCTGTTTTTAACAAATGTAATATAGTAGTGTCCACAGCAAACCTTTCAGAAATTTATATTGCAAATGTATCCTGCAAGTCACATTGTTGTGATTTTACACAACTTATAAACTAGGCTGCATTGTAATTTTACACAGTAATGTAAAATCTGACACAGTTGTTGCATCAGTGCTGATGCTGTTTGAACATGTGCATCTTTTTGAAAACCAGTTTATGCTATTAGAGTATTCTTATATGCTGGATTTCAAGATGAGCAGTGCATACAGTTATATAAAGTTTAATTCACTGTGCACATTGTACATCTCAGAGGACAGGGAAGGCTCAGGAGCTTATTTTAATTTAATAATATATACATATCATGGGTGTAAGACTATCATTCACCAGGTTTTAGAATTACCCTGGCCTAATGAGAGAAAACTGTGTGTATCAGTTTATCTCTTAACTTGACTGCAGCTGCTCGTAGTTAGAACTTGCTTCAGCTGGTACCCCATTTCTGAGGTCCAGTACTGAACAGGTTCCTTGAATCAGTTGAGTTAGTGTAGTTGTGCCAGTACTAAATGAGTTGAAAGGCTCCTTGTCCTATAGGATTAATAAAATCTTTGAGCTCTGTGTCTGTATTCCTAAAAAGTTTAAGTTGGGGGAGTTGACTAATTTTATAACCTTTTAGTTTCATGCTTTTTTTCTTGCCTGTTTTCTATTATATGTGCTTAATGTTTGATTTTTGTTATGTTTGAACTTTAAATGGGCAGCAATACAGCCATGGTAGTACTCAGAGTTCAAGTTTATTTCTTTGCTGCTTATTTGCCTCCTTAACAGACAATATTATGCATTTTTTGATGGAAACGTATGATGTCCTCACATTCACTGCTGCGGTATTCCTTACTAATGGGGTCACCTGCCGTGAAGCCCTCCGTCCGGCCAGTTTACAAAAGTTTACCATTGCTTTAAGGTACACTGAATGTCACCTGCTCACTCCTTGCGTAATGTAGGGCATAAAGGTGACGTTCAGGTGTACCACCCTCAGAACTTTTTTGCCATCAGTCCGAATGCTTTTTTAACTGCCGGTCTGTTGCATACATCTGTGTTTTTGTTTTTACCATTTTTCTGTTTATCAGCTCTTTCTGATTGTCTGCCTTTAACTCCCCCATTAGCTTCTAGATTTGAGGCTAAGCTGTTTCTTAAAGGTGTCCCTAATATTAGACCTCCCAGGAAGCCTATTCCTCCTCCCTGGGATCTTAATTTTCTTCTGGAAAAATTGACTCGGGCTCCTTTTGAGCCTGCTGTTTCAGCTTCCTTGCAGCATTGTTCTTGGAAGACTGTTCTTTTGTTAGTTCATACTTCTGCCAGATGTGTGTCTGAGTTGCAAGCCCGTATGGCTTGTCCACCTGTTTTGATATTTCATGGGGACAGGGTGTCCTTGCGTACTAATCCTTCTTTTATGCCCAAGGTGGTTAATGAGTTGTCACTTAGTCTATTAATTTGCCTACCTTTTTTCCCTCTCTGCAGTCTTGACAGTGAGAGGGTGCTACATACCTTAGATGTGCATAGACAGTTCAGATGCACATCTATCAGGAAGTCTGACCAGTTATTTGTTTCCTTTCATCCTAGGTCTTTAGGTTTGGCTGTTTCCAAGCAAACTATTTCCACTTGGATTTCAAAGGCTATTTCCTTTTGTTACACTTTTCATGACGAGAGCCTTCCCTCTTCTATAAAGGTTCATTCCACTAGAGCTGTGGCTTCTTCTGGTGCTATTTTCAAAGGCTTAGATGCTAATTCTATTCTTGAAGCTGCTACCTGGACCTCTGTGCATACCTTTACCAAACATTACCAGCTGGATGGTATCTCCAGGGCTAGAGCCGGTTTTGCTGCTGCCATTCTTTATAGCTTAAAGGGCTCTGCTGCTTCCTCCTCCCAGGTTTCTTCTTGAGCTTTTGCACTCTCCCCATTAGTAAGGAATACTGCAGCGGTGAATGTAAGGACCCAGTGCAGTTGTGTAAAATCTTATCATAACTGTAGATGTTCTTGCCTTCACTGCTGCAGTATTCACTCCCTCCGTCTATTCCCCTGGTCTTTTTCCCTTTCTGGCTGTGCAGATTCTCCTTTGTTTTCCTTGGACTGCTGTTCCTACTGGGGCAATCTATTCTCAGGGTGGTATGCCTGAGCGTCACTTTTTTATGCCTTACCTTAAGCAAGGAGTGAGCAGGTGACATTCAGCGTACCTTTAAAGCAAAGGTAAACTTTTGTAAACTGGCTGGACGGAGGGCTTCACGGCAGGGAATCCCATTATTAAGGAATACAGCCGCGGTGAAGCCAAGGACATCTATAGTTATGGTAAGATTTTACACAACTGTACTTTGTGTATCATCTTAAACATGTACATGGCTAGGCATCTGTGATCATTGTGAGCACTTGCCATGTTTTGTTCCTGTGATTGGGGCCAACCGTGATCACATAGTTTGGTGTTGACCAAAGCTAACTATTTCTAGGTCTGTCTTTTGCTACATAATGTAATGTACAAATAATGTACTGTTAACCTTTTAATGTTAACATAGTTAGGGACTGTTTTAGTACTTTGATTTTTAAAGTGATCAGGGCATGCAATTAACATCAGTGTTTAGACAGGAATAACACTGTATAGAACAGTTACACACTTTTAAATTAAAAAACAAAAATGCGCAGTCTCCTATTAAAGTACCAGAATTAAAAAAAAGTAAAAAAATGTTGTACTGTAAATCCAGCAACTAAAATAAAATAATCGCTCCAAATCCAGGCAGTTGTGAGGTACGTAATAGCAAAAGCTAAGCACTTGCATGAAGAATTCCGGTTTTATTTGGATGAAAATGCTTACATTTAATAATAAACTACGTACCGCATATCTGCTTGCTTCTGTAGTACCAGAATTGTAAGTTTCCATTTCTTTGATACATACAGATTTGGTTGAGAAGGAGAACACAAAAGACACACATACTGGCTTCCCTTTCTAACAGCACTAAAGTGCCCAGTGGAGTCCCTGAAAGACTGTTCTTCAAACAACACTTAGTTGTTCCCTTTTTCAGATAAAAATGTAGGTAGAAAATTATGACTGCAAACTGGGGAATATGGTTACCTGTAGAAAGAATGCCAAGACTTCAAGAAAAGAAAACACTTCCCAGAGATTCTTTTTCAGTAGTGATGGAGATGAACCAGTTATCAGTGAAGGAGTGCTGTAACTTGAGAACTTCTCTTGAATGGTCTTATTCCACAAGTGTTTGTAGAAATACTTGTAAACTAAGCCTGTCTCTTGACACTGGTATTGGCTAGTATTTATTTCCCCTCAGTAGACATTTTGGGTGTATACCCTGGAGACTGAAAAGAGCACTGCACAACATGAAGCCGTGTATTTTCTTGGACTGTTTGAATCTTTCGGGGAGGAACATTTTCTTCAGAGACTTGGAACTCTGTCCCTCCATGATAAAACATTCCTTTGCTTGGAGGTATACAATTGCTGTATTTTAACATTTGTAACTAAGCCCCTTGGCATACATGGAAGCTGAAGTGTGTGATAGCCTCTTACTGTGAACTGCATGCTTGTTGATTTCTATTATATGTGCTTGAATGTATATGTGTATCTAAGTAAATTGACTCACTAGTTGCCATCTTACGCCAATGCAGCATCATAGGGGAGCTGGAGTCTGTGCTGCCACTGAGTTGACGCAAGGCCTGCCAACTTATTCTGAGTTGGATGCCAGTTCATTACAGGGCACGTACGCATGCTCATGTGGAAAGGCTAGTGGGTCACCAGTGCACCTACTTTGCTTTTGGGATGTGGGAGGAAAACCCATGCGAAGAGATTTGAAGACTTCACACAGCACACAGCTCCACCTCGACCCAAGTGCTGTGAAAAGCAAAGCTAAATGTGTCTACATTGTGCTGACCCATTATATATATATATATATATATATATATATATATATATATATATATATAATGTGTGTGTGTGTGTAGATGTATGTAAACAGGCACATGAAAAAGAAAGGAATTCAATGACCTGTTCAGGTAGGAAGCAGATGTAGCAATATTTTTACTGTGTTATAGACTATATATGTATACACACACACGTATATAGCGAAGGCAATTTTGCCAGTTTGGTAAATGTGGCTTTGTTTCTTACAGCATTCAATGTGCATTCCAAGGATAAGTTTCAGGATGCAGTGAATGATGAAATACAAGTCAGCAACCTATATTTCCTAATTCTTTTGCTCTGTACTTGCAAGAGTTTGATCTTTGTGGTGCATTTTGGAATAATTATTGAAGGTTTTTCTTCTAGTATGGTATTTGCTGGAAAGTCCGCCTTTGCTGATTAATTTAAAACTTTGAAATAGCTGATTAATTTAAAACTTTGAAATAGCATCATAGCAGAATCTTCAGAATATACACACTTCTGCTGGATGAGTAGAGTGCACATTTTATGCACTTTAGTTGAAGCCTGACATTTCATCAGATTATCTGCAAGGCAAAACTGTTCCAGTCAACAGAGTGCAAATAAATAATGTTGATATTTTTTGTTCTTTTTAAGTTTCCATGCTATTCTCTCCACCTGCATACATGGTGCTGTGTTGGGGGAGGTGGAGCTGTCCTATGATTGTGGTCTGGTTTCCCCCATTCTGGAGCCATACATCCCTGAATGCTGATCCATTGCACCATCCCCAGTGGCAGCTTCAGTTTTTTTCTTGGTACTTAATCTTTCCATCAGTGTGCTGATGTACCTTGTCTTGCATATTGAGTATTGAGATGTACCAAAACAATTGTGCCCAAGGGCCCTTAGAGTGATTGCTGTTCTCGTTCCTTCCTTTTTCTCTCTCTGATTTCCATCAGAACATGACACCCCCCAGGATAGGTATGCCTATTGTACCTTCTCTGTACTGTCAAGTGCCGAAACCACTATTCCATCTTTGGTTGATGGGTGTATATTTGATGCCTCATTCCTCTGTGCCACTAGTGTGAGGTATGCCAAGTTGACAATTGCTTGATTCATTCTAATATTTGTAAAAGCTGCTGACTGTTTTGCAACACAGAATGTGTATGCAGAATTCTCAGTAATTGCCAGAAAGTTTAGAAATGTAATTGAGCAAGTGCAGTACTTAGTAGTGTATGAAGGTCTGTTGTGATTCCATCCTAAGTCGTATATTGCATATTAGTGGTTGGACTTATTTCTGCTTTTCATCCAGTTGTTGAAGGGACGTAACCCTTGTCTGTAGGTAGTGTGGAACTTCACAGCAAAACAAAAAAAGTCAGACTTAAGGTGCAGTGACTTCTATGGTTGTTGCCATTGCCTCATTTTCTGATTTTTTTTAGTATAAACTGTTATTGCAATTGTTGTACTTTCTGACTGTATGGAATTTCTGCCTGTGTTTGCCATTAATGTTTTACAGTGGTAGAAATTTTGATAGAAAATTTCATTGTTTCCAGTGTTGTGTTTTAGAGGGGAGTTTTGCATAGGCTGGGTTATTAGTCTGTCAGTTGTGGGTACTGTTAATGTTATGAGTCAGCTGTTAATTTTGTCTAAGGTTTTATTTGGAAATGTGCCAGTTTTCAGTGTTTGGAATATACATCTTTGAACATGTCTGCTATGAGATCCCATCCCTGAACTATAGCATTTGTCACTTTGCATTTCAGAGTGACTACATCATCATCATAGATTTACTGAATGATAGTGTTTTGTTCATGAGGGTGGTTCCTAACATAAATGCTGTAGAACCTTGCTCCACATTTATTGATTGCATATCTTAAGAACCTTAAGATTAGTGATCAGCAGTATGGTTTCATGCCAGGATAGAGCACAACAGATGCAATGTTTGCTCTGAGTGTGTTGTTGGAGAAATACAGAGAAGGTCAGAAGGAGTTGCATTGTGTCTTTGTGGACTTAGAGAAAGCATATGACAGGGTGCCTAGAGAAGAGTTGTGATATTGTATGAGTAAGTCGGGAGTGGCAGAGAAGTATGTAAGAGTGGTACTGGATATGTGCAAGTGTAGTGTGACAGTGGTGAGGACTGCGGTGGGAGTGACAGATACGTTTAAGGCAGAGGTGGGATTACATCAAGGAGCCCTTTCTTATTTGCAGTGGTGATGGACAGGTTGACAGATGAGATCAGACAGGAGGCCCCATGGACTATGATGTTTGCAGATGACATTGTGATCTGTAGTGAGAGTAGGGACCAGGTTGAGGAGACCCTGGAGAGGTGGAGATATGCTCTAGAGAGGAGAAGAATGAAGGTCAGTAGGGCTAAGACAGAATATATGTGTGTAAATGAGGTGGAGGGTAGAGGAATGGTGAGGATGCAGGGAGTAGAGTTGGTAAAGGTGGATGAGTTTAAGTACTTGGGATAAACGATTCAGAGTAATGGTGAGTGTGGAAGAGCGGTGAAGAAGAGAGTACAGGCATGGTGGAATGGGTGGAGAAGTGTCAGAAGTGATTTGTGACAGACGAGTACCAGTAAGAGTGAAAGGGAAGGTTTACAAGAGGGTAGTGAGACCAGCTATGTTACGGTGGCATTGACAAAAAGGCAGGAGTCAGAGCTGGATGTGGCAGAAGATGTTACGATTTGCACTGGGTGTGACTAGGATGGACAGGATTAGGAATCAGTATATTAGTGGGTCAGCTCAGGTTGGACAGTTTGGAGACTAAGCAAGAGAGGTGAGATTGCGTTGGTTTGGACTTGTGCTGAGGAGGGGTGCTGGGTATATTGGGGAAAGGATGCTAAGGATGGAGCTGCCAGGTAAGAGGAAGGCCTAAGATAAGGTTTATGGATGTGGTGAGAGAGGACATGCAGGCGGTTGGTGTGACAGAGCAAGATGCAGAGGACAGGAAGAAATGGAAGCAGATGATCCACTGTGGCGACCCCTAATGGGAACAGCCAAAAGAGGAGGACAATGATGATGATATCTTAAGAACCTGCATTTAATCTGGGTAATGCATGTTTGTATGATGGTTAGTATTTGTTTTTGGTGGAACTAGATATGAACAGCTGTGTCCTTAAATTGAGGTAAGCCTTCAGTGGTCTGTGCAGTTGCCTTTTTCAGGATCTGAAGACTCTCTACTTTTATGATATAACGATCCTCAGTGTTGAACTTTCTGTGGTCAATGTATGTTTACATAGCATTATAGCAAAGACGTCAAGAAGCACACACATGCATACCAGATATGTGGAATGGATTGTATTCATTGTAGTTGAAATCTGTCTTTTCAACAGACTTGCTTCCTGTCAATAGACAGTTACTTGATACATGAGTTCTGTCCTTGGGTCATTTTGTTGAATTAAAGTCTCAGTACTGACACTGTAGTGCGGCAGAATAGTGTTGGACTAAAGTCCTATGTGTTGAATTGGTGATCGCTGTGGAAGATGTAAAAGATCCCATGGCACTAATTGAAAAGTGGAGAAGCACATTAGAAAATTTCACAGTGACGCATGCATCCTATTAGTGTTTTGTATATTTGCAAATATTTAATGTGTATTTTCCTTTCCGTCTTCCACAGAAACTGCAGGAACTTCTGTTGATTTTTTTCCAAGTCCCAACAGCATTACATCTTCCTTTCCAAATGTAGCGTACACATACAATGATTTTTTTTGTCACACTTCTTGTATAACCCATTTTTGTTAGCGTAAAAATACAGAATTATTACTAATACAGTAAATATAAAAATATTGCTTTGTCCATAAGGCATCATGATAAGATTGGCACGTGAAAATCTGTCCAAGTTATTAGCATGCATTAAATTTGCCAGATATTTAAAACTTTAACTTTAGTTAGTTTTGTTGAAACTCAGAAACTAAACAGGTTACTGCCTAAGTTTTATGAAACGTATTTCACCTAAATGTGTTTCACGTAATGGGTTTCCCTAAAAATTATCTATTGGGTTTGTCCGTAGCCTTGAATTTTTGAGATCTTTTTCTTTCCCTCTTCCTCCACAGAGGAAGCAACCGTCAAATTGGAATAAATAAGATGGGGTACAGCCTGAGACACTGTGAGGTGTGCAGTGGGAGCTTCCTTCCTTGCCAAACAATTCTTTTATTGTTTCACTGTTTTTGAAATTTTCACCAAATTACTTGTAGAGTAATTAATTCTATATGAACAGTGCCAGTACTACAACATACATACATATTGAGGGAAGAAGGCCTCCTGGCTAAGCTAATTTATTCAGAGTGGAATTCTAAAAAGTCTTGCATTGTACTGCTGCACATTTTGAAGGAGTGCAGTAGATTTCTTAAGTGCATCTGCTTTTCCATGCACCAGATGACCTCTTGGCTTTCGGGGCGATGTGCCAAACAATGTTCTTGTGTGGTATACATCTGAACTGGATGACTGATGATTCATAGTTTTGTCTAATGCATTGTATGTATGATTTCCAGTTGAAATGTTTGGGCTTGCAATGCTGAGTCACAAAATGTTGAGAAAAAAGACTGAGAACAGAAGAGAAGTGCAAACATCATACATCTGTTTTCTCCTTTAATCTATTTTTTTTTGCACCCCCATAATGTAGGGGGCAGGCCCCTGAATTGTCTTTGTATGATCTCCAAAACTGCTGTACCTTGGAGAAAAGGGAGTGTTCTGAAAAAAAAATCAACATTTCTGACTTAGAATACGCAAGTCCATAGTTTCAATCATTTTGTCTCCATTTTTCTGGGACTCTACAATGTGTGTGCGTGTTTCTTTGTGTATATATAACTGTAATGCAAACAAAGTTGACACAGGCTGCATTAGTGCATTAAATGGGAACTGCTGATTGAGGGCTCAGTGTCTGTTATTCTAAAAGTGTATTAGTTCTGGTTTAAGCACTTGGGCTTCAGGCCAGTTATTTTACATTAAGAAGGTTCGTGGTCTGCGCTCTTGTGGGAGGAGAGGCTGGACTCTGCCCTTATGAGCTGGGAATTTCTGGTTAAAGGCTTATAGTGCCTGCATATTTGAACTGTTTCTTACTGAAATTGGTACACCTTGTTTGCTGTAGCATAGACTAGATCTAGGCCTGCTGAATCTAGCTTTGTTTGTTTGCTTGTTATTTCCCTGAAACACTAATTCCACCTAAAACACGGCTTTTCAGCGCTTCTGTGGATCCCTAGTGATATCTGCATTGCTTCCTGTACTTATTTCCTTGTTTCACTTGAAAGAAAGTTACTGTTTGTCGTTTTTGCATTTAAGTTGCCTGTAACACATTGCATTTAAGTTACCTGGCACTTGCTCACTAAAGCAATTATATATTCAGCACTAAAAAATTAAAAGCACTACACCCTCACAAACTCCCCTTGAGTACCTTGTTCCCCATTGGCCATTTTTTTCAATTATAAAGGAATACTATTCTAGCATGTCCAAAGGTCAGTTGTCAATCTCCTCTTTGGTCCAGCTGGTGAATCTGGGAATCTTGAGGCAATGTTACAACTGCCTCATATACACAGACAACCCTCTCCTCCTCCCAACAAATTCCAACACATGTGAGAGATGCAACCATATAGCCAAACTGGAGGCTAAGCTCTCTCAGCTCAGTACTGGCGTAACCAGTCAGGAGGAGAAGGAAACCACACTCACTACAATTCCAGTCTCACATAGACCTACCACGACAGCAAACCAAACACATAAACACACAAAAACATACTCGGACGCTCTAAGTAAAAATCTGCCTAAGCAGCAGAGACCTCCAAAGCAGACACCCAAGCAACCGCTACCCCAAAACAAAACATGTACAACACATAGCTCACAAAGCCAGTGTGCCGAACAGTCACAGCCCTTAAGGCTAAACAACACACCTGAAACACTTGTAATAGGTGACTCTGTCGTCAGGCACACTGACGTCCCGCTCACCAGGCTGAACAAGGAGAGGGTCACGGTGAGCTACCTGTCGGGCGCTAGGATCCGCCAGATAACACAAGCACTCAGGTCACTCCAAGGCAAGTACAAATATGACTCGGTCATTGTCCATGCTGGTGTGAATGACCGGAGACGTACCTCCCTGGACTACATGAAAAGAGACCTAGAGGAGCTCTCTGAGCATATAGCCCAGGCCGGTATGACCCTGACCTTGAGTAGCATCTTACCCTCACCAAGAATGATGCCACAATATGAAGACAAGATGATCAATTTCAACAATTGGCTTAAGTATTGGTGTCATTCAAAGGGGATCCATTGCCTGTCAGCCTGGGATGACATGCTCGACAAGCCACGATGCTTCGCTAGGGACGGCTTGCACCTGTCACCCCTGGGCTTTCGGATATTGGCAAAGTCTCTTGCTTTCCCCATAGTGCCTTTTTTAGGCAAGGCTCAAAAGACAAACCCACCTCCATAGGTATCACAAGGGATAAGAAACTAAGAGTAATGCTACTCAATGCCAGAAGTCTAAACCTCAAGATGTACGCACTCGAAACTCTCCTTAGCATGGAGAACATGGATATCTGTGCAGTAACAGAAACCTGGTTCAAGGCTCCCGAGAGCACACCAGCACTACCAGGTTATACCTCATACCATGCTTTTCGGCCCCAAAACTTGGATCGAACCACAAAAGGAGGGGGAGTATCAATATTCGTCAAAGATACCCACGCCTCCAGGTTGGTGGCACAGCACGAAGCATCGGAGACTATCCATGTGCAACTAACAGTGGGTAAAACTGCCTTCCAGTTTATAGCCTGCTACAAACCACCCTCCCAAACCCAGGAACCCCACTCGGCCTTCCTGAGAACACTGGAAAATATGAAAGTCTCTCCAAACACCATTATATTGGGCAACTTCAACTGCCCAAACATAGACTGGGAGCATTACTCTAGCTCAAACACCCTAGCCCAAAGATTCCTAGAATTTATAAACTCAAATGCTATGGAACAACTTGTTACCACTCCCACAAGAGTGGAAAATATACTGGACCCTGATCATCACCAACATGGGGACTCTATGCTCCAGACCAGAAGTTTATCCCTCACTGGTAAGATCAGACCATAAACTAATCTCACTGGATATTCACATCCCGACCCCACCCCCTGCCCAGAAAACCACAGTGAAAAACTTCTCTAAAGCAAATTTCACACTCCTCAAAACCGAGGTGGAATCCTTCAAAGCCCCCGAGCCTGTGGAAAATATGGCCCAGACCGCAGAATCCTTTATAAACGCATTCTGTGAACACCTTCAGGAATGCATGGATCATGCAATCCCAAATAAAACCAAGACCCAATTCTCCAAAGGCAGACGTCCTGTCTGGTGGACCCCAGCCATAAACAAACTGTACAATAGAAGGAGGAAGCTACTACATGATAGAGCAAAATCCCAAAAAGGGAAGGCATCTCTGATCAGTATTAGCAAAAAACTACGGGCACTCATAAAATCATCTAAGGCCAGCTTAGAGAGAAAAATTGCACAGGACACCAAGGATAATCACAAGGCTTTCTTTAGTTATGTTAGGAACCTGGGTGGGAATTCCCAGATATGCTCAGAATTAGTCCAAAATGACAAAAAATACATTGAACCCACAGACATTGCCAACATCCTAGCTGACAGGTTCAGCGCAAACTTCTTTCCCCTCCCTCCCCACCAAAAGGGCAAATATCTATCCCAGCAGAGTGCTGCCCCCCTGACATCTCAGATGCTCAGGTAAGAGCCGCCCTCTCCAAAGCAAAAAACACAGCATCAGTGGGACCAGACGATGTCCCGGGCTGCGTCCTACATGAACTCCAAGAAGAGCTAAACCCAAACATAAAACTACTGTTCATTCTCAGCCTTACTACAGGATATGTACCCAAAGAGTGGCATACAGCAACAATGGTCCCTCTCCACAAAGGTGGTGCCTCAACAGATCCTGGAAACTATCGCCCCATAAGCCTGACTAGCTTGGTCTGCAAAGCTATGGAAAGGATCATCATGGACCTCATAAATAAAGATATTGGGGACCTACAGACACTGGATCCTACCCAGTTCGGCTTTGTTGAGGGCAGATCCTGCCTCTTAAACCTGGTCGATTTCTTTGAAACAGTCACCAAGGCAATTGACAAGAGGAAGGTGGTCCACACAGCCTACCTGGACCTCGCAAAAGCCTTCGATACAATACCCCACTTGGGCATTATAGATAAGCTCACCAGCTTAAATATAAACCCCTATGTCACTAGATGGGTTGCAAACTGGCTCAAGGACAGAACCCACATGGTTAGAATTGCTGGAGCCATGTCAGACTCCAAACAAGTAGCGTCCCACAAGGCTCAGTCCTGGGACCTCTCTTGTTTGGTATATATTTCTCGGAGGTACAGGCCAACACGGAAGGACTGTGGCTGACCAGGTTCGCAGATGACTGCAAACTGGGCGCCATAATCGACTATCCAGCCGACACAAGCATCCTCCAAAAGGGCCTCATAGAAACAGACAACTGGTGCCAGAGCCATGGCCTCAAGCTAAATGCCAACAAGTGTATAGTCATCCCTTTGGCAAAAACAAAGTGCCCACAAATTACCACATAGGTGGTAATCCATTAAGTACAGAAGAAGTAATTAGGGACCTCATTTGACAACCACGTGGCCAAAGTGGTTAGAAAAATATTTTATATAGCCCACCTAATCATGAAGGGATTCACATCTAGATCAGGGGAGGTCATCGTGCCTCTTTACTCATCCCTCATCAGGCCCATAATTGAGTACAATGCCCCTTTTGGAATGTACCTTACCAGACACCTGCAGCAACTGGAAAGACCCCAAAAGTACCTCACCAAGAGAATCAAAGGGCTCAAACAGATGCCATATGTTGCCCGATTAAAAAAAACTCCAGCTGTACTCAGTGGCATACCGCCTGCTCAGAGGCGATCTGTGTCTGATGTATAAAGCCATGTATAACCCGGAATTAATGGACATGCTGCACTTCAGAAAATCCAAATCCCATCGAGCTACGTGCTCGAGAGTCTTGAATCTCAGCACTGAAATAAATAAGACATGCTGGAGGGACAGATTCATAACCCAGAGGCTCCCTTCACTCTGGAATAAAATCCCAGTGCAGGTTAGGCAGAGTCCCTCATTGATTCTCTTCAAGAGAGTCTTGATGAGTGGATGGGAGATCCATAGGTTTACCCCGGGTATCACTTCTGTGTCACTGTTAGACAGAGGCACAGTATACTAACCTCGAAAAAGAGCATAGCAAAATTAATTTAAAATGGGTGGCGAAAGCCAAACATACTCTGGCTAGGCTTATAAATGCCCTAGGGCAGATAGCCTAGTATGAACCTATGAATTGTAAGTCTTTGTCAGTGTACAGTTCTCATGAATATCACAAGAACACTGTTTAGCACCTCATATAGTTGAGAGCTCACCCATTGCATTGAGAATGGAGACAGTTACCCCCTTCATTACTTCAAACTTAGGAGTACTGTAGTATAAGACTCTTTGTAACCTTACACACGTTGTGAACCTTGTGTACCGTCAGGTGTCTGAGGTTTCTGTTTTTAACTAAAAGGCCACTTTTTCTTGTATAAGGTGAACCAGTTGCCCTCCCAACCGTACAATTTTAATGCATTACCATAATTTGTGGTGAAATGACCTCAGTGCAACTGGTTCTTGGATGCTGTACTGTCTTTGGATCAGCTTGTTGCAAGAGCAGGCTTGACGTTTCCTTCTTTCATTTTGAGATGTCATGTAGCACATCTTTTTCTTTCAGCTCATGCTTTTGTGTATTTGTTTCTGATGTCACTCATCAGCTCTTCTAGATCATTTACATATTTAAACATGTCATGTCAGTCCTGTTTTCTTTCCAGACTCCTAATGTATAAATCTCTGGATTCATTATCCAAAGCTTTGGCAGCAGTACAGATAGGCCTTGCACCCCCAGCCTTAGGATTATTTGGCATACTTTATTTTTTCTTTTACAGTTTGCAAGCCCAACTGCTGTTGCCACCATCGGCACTCCCATAATGGTGCTTTTCAAGATGCTACTACTGAATTTTGCTGCAGAAAGATCTCATTCAGAAGAGTGACACCAGCTTGCTTACAATAGTTATTTTTTAGGCATTTACCTAATTATTGGTGACCTTTTCAAATGTTTTGAGACATTCTTTTTCCTTTTCTTCCCCATAACTTCAGCATTTTCTTTTATTAGCTTTCTTGTTAAACCCATCAGTGTTCGCCTTCTCCCTCTCAGTTAGGGGCTTCACACAGTAAAAGGCAGCTTTGTAGAAATAAATGCTGTTCTGGGAAATAGCTGGTTTGAACTTGCACATCAAGAGTCAAGTTTGTCTTGTTCCGTCTCAGAATAGTGAAAGGTGTGTAGTCTGTAGGGATTTTAACTGTTCTACCAGATTTTGTTGTAGGAAGATATTGGAAAACTCGGTTTGTTTCAAAGGAGCTGAAAACTTCAACTTGACCCTCAGTCGTCTTTATCTCATTTTTCTTTTTCTACCAGAGATGAACTTTACTTCTAGCGGCACTCAGAGGAAGAATCTGAGAAGCTAAGCATCATAAGGATCCTTCTGTTGCACTCTCACTTACCATACAGAAACTGTGTTGAAAAGTTGATCAGTGTCTGACTCTGTCCATCTAGCTGGTAGTCTTCCTGGTGGCATCTGTTCAGAAGGTTGTCATGATGGCCATTCTCCTCAGACACTTGACCACTTTGTCTTTCCTGCTGCGGGAATTGGGTATTAGGTCCCACTTGTATTTGGGACAGATTTTCAGTTTTGTCCTTCAACTCCAAGGAAAATGCTGCTGCTAAGTGTCCAAGTTATTGACCACGTGGTGATGGGCATGGAACAGGTGTTTTCACTGATAGGGTCTCAGTATTTGAGCATAGCTTCTGTTTTTTCTAGTGCCTATTCCTTCATTTTCATCTGTCAGTGCTGTAACAAATGCAAGTCCACTGTTGTCTGCCATCCTTTTGGCATTGGCACCAGTAGCATCTTTGTCACCTGCATCCATAACAGAGGTGCCAGTTTAATTGCTACCCTACCACCAATTCCCACCCACCGCATCTACATTTATACTGTACATACTCGTCTTGACCTTTAAACAACCAGTCCAAACACCTTGCATGAATAGAAACCTCCATTTCAACATCTTGTACCAAAAGTACCATCTCCTTCCCTATTTCTCGCTATCCTATACCCAGCTTCTACAGCTATCCTATACTTGTCTCAGCTTCCTATTTCCCCATCGTCCATTAATCACAACTCTTCTTCTTTTCCAAATTATCATTATACCGTCATTCTTGCTGTTTATTAATGCTCACTCATATCTCCTTATAATCACACTATTAGGGGTGTACCAGGTACCACTTTTCCACCCAAGTTATTCTTGCATACCCCTGTCTACTCACTCGCACATTTTCTTCTACTTCTTAACCCACTTTTTTCACTTTCCAATCCAACTAACGAACATCTCTCTGGCTCTTTCTCTTTCATTCTTTTCCCAGGAGATTGTCAGGTCACATACTAATACTTCAACTGTCTTCCATTCTGCTCCATCAGACATCTCCTAAAGTCTGTTTTTCCCTTCCATTCACTTCAGTCCACAATGATACTAACGAAGACACTTGCTGTTGATTCTTAGGCGTGCATCTCAGAAACCTCATTAATTACCATACCAACCTTACACCTCATATCATCACTCATCTCTACCACTAATCCACATTCAGTACTTGACAATACCCATTCCTTCTCATTCATCGGATCCTCTTAGCTCATCTAATCTGCAAATTCAGAATCTTTCCAATGCAGATAAGACTCACTCCCTCATTGGCAATAAATCTCAAGGACAAATTTAAATGGCACCATGCCAATGCCAGATCATATCCTCACCCTGAAATCTATTGGTAATATTCATACACGTCCTACCTGTATACAATGGACACACATGGTAGGTAACTTCCCTACATCAAATACCCCCCATGACAGGAAAATGTGACAATGAAATCACTCCCCCTGGGGCCTAATATACTAAAAATGGACAGAAAGCATAAGAGAACAGGTGGCATAGCAATTATCTGCAAAAATACCTTGGAAATTACCCCAGCCAACCTAAATGTTCCAAAATTCAACATACTGAAATTCTACTCTCTCACCTCAAGATCAGCCAAAGAAATGTGCATCTCGAAATTCTGTATCTACCAGGCCATAACATCAGTAGCACCGAAAACATCCACTAAGAAATCTTCATATTAGATGACTTGAATATAGACCAGCAATCTCTAAACTGCAACAAATAGGGTCTCCCTAAACGTATTTGGCATTGCCCAACTGAATAATTCCCCCACCAGACACATAAAAACACTTGGTATCCAGTCAAGTATGGATTTCCTGCTGACAGATAAAACCATACAAGGTAAAAAAAAATCTTTTGAATGTTTATCAGATACAGTCAGTGGCCATCTCCCAACCTGTGTTATAGGATGACAGTTCAGGTAACCTGAACTTATTGTTTACAATCCAATACGCAATCTAACCAGGTTTGACAAAGCAACATTTCTCTCATCCCTGACTCTACAACTAGAACTTAGTAAGAACAGTGCCCCTAGATGAGGCAGTCCCCTGCTTCAACTAAAGTTTCCTCAAAAGTCTAAATGAGTTGGCCCTAGTTGTAACAAACTTAAAACAGCACCATGACTAACGAGACCAAACATCTTGTGCTGCAAAGGGACGAAGCATGGAGAAAACTGTATAAAAACAAAATGTAGTCCACCTTCCACAACATTGGGCATCTCAGAAACCTCACCAAGCTCCATGATAAAACACACAAAAACATTTACCACAACAACCTCCAAAATAAGCATCAAAATAATCACAAGTTATTCTGGTCATCTCTAAGTACATTTTTATACAACCCAGCCCAACTACCCCACCCTATCTTACTACTGCTATGACAACAGCTTTCCTTAATTTCACTAATAGGACAGACTAGTTTTTTCACTATCCCTTGACCCTGTACAAAGTTTTTGATACTGTCTCACCCCAACAACAACTCTCTGAACTTGCTAATTTTGGACTTTCACTCTCCCTGTTCTACAGTTATTTGTCCAACCAGCAGTAAAATAAATTACATTAATTAAATTAAATAAAATGGTAACCAGATCTCTCAGAATTTCAACCCATTTTTGTTGGGATTCCTCAAGGATTAGTACTGGTTCCTCTTTCTAATTAACATCTTTTAAAATAAACTTCATACTGCTACTATACTGGCCACCCTCATACAATATGTAGACAGTTCCACCCTCATCTGTTCCACCTCATCCATAACTAAATTACAATAAGTCATACAAAAGTCCTTCCCTGACATTGAATCATGTCTTAAAAAAATGCATCAGTTCCCCCAAAAAAGCAAACTGTTGCTCTTCACCACAAAACAGTAATTACCTCTTTTTTTTTTTAAGTCAGACAATGCTTTGGAGTCAAACGTAATGACAGTCTCAAGTTCGACCATCACGTACTTCACATTCTTGTGCACAAGTGTACTTGTGCATCAGGTTGCTGTAGGAATCTGGGGATAGAACTAGCACAAAAACAGTGATTGTTCAGATGCTGGCCTCCTGCAGCCAGCTTTCACCATAAATTTTTATTTATTTATTTTTTAATTTACATTTGTTAACCGGGAAATTCCGACTGGACCAGGTCCATTTACAGCAGAGGCCCGGGGAGAAAAGCTCCGGCTTTAGTTCAGTAAAAGAGACAACATAATAAGGAATAAAACATAACAATAAAAAACAAAAAAATAAAAACAAAATAATAATAATTTATACAGTGCTGTGCAATCGTCATGAGAAAAATGCAACAGGCATTTTCCAGCAGACAACAGTTAGACATTCACATTTACATTTAATATGCAGGTGTATACAGTTGTGCCTAAGGAGAGGAGCAGATGCCCTGCAAGTGTAGTAGCAGAGGAACTGGCTGAGTTTTTGATGGTAGAGGGTAAGGTGAGTAGTTAGGAAGTTGGAAAATGAAAGGGGGAGATGGAAAGAGTGAGGGTAAGTTAAGTGATGCAGGGGCATAAGTAGAATAAGTGAGTTGGTTGGATTGTAGGCATTCTTGTGGCTCACAGGTAAGGGGGAAGTATTGGCTTGGAAAAATAGTTGTAAAAGAGTTGACCTTAGGGGCACTGTTGGGCAGTAGTTAAGTTCATCCTTTTCACCAGACCATTTCAGCATTTTTTTTTGTCCTTCCCATGCTCACAGGTTTGTGATAACTTACCTGTACCTTGTGCTTTCTGTCATGCAGCTGAAAAAGGTTGGGAGGTCAAACCTAATGTTCAGCATTTGATGAGTAAAAGCAACTTTTTTTAAGTGTTCATGTGGCCAGCAAATAACAAAAATCACATCGGAAAGTAGTGTCATAAGTGTCAGTGGCTTGGCCATACTGTTTGCAGACATTTTACAGAGAAACGTGAGACGCATCTTGCTACCAGAATGATGGGAGTAGTTGATAGTTCCTTGCACTGGGATTAGTAGGATGATTCTGTGTGTAGCCCAGTTATGTACTAGAGTACCATCAGAAGGACAGATCAGAGGTTAGGCCATGGTTCTGCCCTCTCGGATGTTTTATAAATGTGCTAACAACTGTGTGGCCCTAATATGGGTGTTGAGCTCATCCTCATCTAGTAAGGTGTAATTCTTATCCCTATCTTCCACTTTGGCCGACAGTGTCACTGGTGCTCCCATCCCAGGGGAGGGGCTTGTGATGTGACATCTGCCCATCCTAAAGTCCATCACATGGAGCAGCTGTCAGCCATCCAGATTAGAGTAATCTTTTGAATCACATAGCTGTTGCTGAGGGTTTTCGAGACCAAAGGCCGTCCAGTTAGGGGTTTCAACAGGCTCAAGAATAGTCTACTGGCCCAGGCAAGGGGGTTCTGTGGATCATTCTGTGAAGGGGCTTCTGGTTCACGACCTGCATTCAGAGAAATGCCTTGAGGTCTGACAGATAATTATGTATATGAGAATGCTGTGTTAATGAACGTGGCCTGATGCCAATACCAAGTCTAGCATATGGCTTTCATTTCCTTGCAGTGCTGTTGGTAGGCATACCAGTGGAATTGGATCCTTGTTGCCTGACTTCTGACAATTACCATCCCAAGATTATCTCTGTGAGAGACCATGGTTGAGTGCGTCCCTGAAGTGGATGTGGAGGGGATGAAACTCTGAGGACCCAAAAGTCCTTATTCTTGAGATGGATAAGAACAGTAGCTATGCTAAAGCAACCTATATTGAGGAGGGAGAAAACTGAAAGCACTTTTCGAAAATTAAAAAAAAAAAAAAAAAAAAAAATGGCCAACTCAGAACTACAGATGTGACAGAGAACGTTTTGTATGCAACTGAGCACATATTTGGACTAATCAGAAGGCAGCATGTATCATTAATCCTGGGCGATGTATCCCCTTTGCATGCAGACTGCAACCTGGAGCATCAAGGTATTGCTTTCTAACTGCCAGCCATCTCAGGTACGTTTTACATCACAAATTCGGGTGAATTAAATTCCAGATTATTTTCTGGCTAGATGTCCACTGTGCTTTCTTGCTTACTGCAATCAAATCTGTCTGATTGCTTTGATCTTACAGTTAATTATGTATAGTTTGCATTAGGATATTCCTTTTTGATCTTTTTTTTTTTTTTTTTCCTAGGGAACTGTAATTGTGGAACGATGGTGGAAAGTACCACTGGCACCTATTGGAAAAACCCCCCGCCTTCATCCACGAAGACATCGGGTCTTGAAGTTCATTGAAGATGCAAAGCATAAACCACAAGGGGAAATGGAGCTTATTTTAGCACAGACTGTATCAAGTTAGTAGATTTATTAAGAAACATTGTTACAATATTTATGAAATGCTTTTAATTGTTTCCATGTGTGTTCATTTATATTTACAGTGTCTCTGAATATTTTAAAATGTTATAAACCAGTTATTGAGGCAGTCTTTGGTTTGGGCCTTGAGGCATTAACTAAAGACAGACCTCACAAAAATTTGCACTCGAGTGAGTTTTTCTAATTGCATTAAGACAACTTACTTAGTTTTGTGTCAAAGCATGATGTTAAAATTTTAATCTGAAGTAGGAGATTCATTTGTCAGCAACCTGTGGGTATGGATCCGATATCGGATCCGAACCGGCATGGTTTATCCAGCTATGGATCCGAGCTCCTAGCTCCTCCCCTCACCCATAATGCCCTGCTCTCCCTACATGACCTCAGATCTAGTTTGCCGCGCATGGTGACAGCTGGATTTTCTTGAGCTCCTGAGCTAAGTGTATTTTTCTTGTTAAAAATAGATTTTGATAGTTTAAATTTAAAAACTGTGTGAAAGTTTTAGGTTCCCTATATAATTTATCTTTTTGGGCTTAACTTACTTTACTTTTTGTTACCCTCCCCTCGCTGGTGCGTAGTTGGGGCCTTGCGTGAGTGTGTAGTTTTTCTGTACTTTGTACTTTAAAAAAAAGTATGTCTGAGGCCCCAAAGCCTATTTTCTCCAAATGCTCCAAGTGTGGCCATAAGCTTTCCCCTTCCTCACTTCTGGGTGTTCAATTTGTGCAGGGTTCAACCCCAGGGCATTGAAGGAGCGGAGGTCGAAGCTGGTCTTGGCGGGACTCTTGCCCCCGGACTCTGCTTCGGCCCCCGCCCCGTTGGTGGTTACTGCTCCGGCAGTTCCTGCCTTGCCTGCTCCCCCTCCTACTCCAGGGATCCAAACTCCCTGTATGGGTTGGGAGGAGAGGGAAGCCAGGAAGAAGGACCGGAGAGAGAAGCACCACAAGCGGCGGGCCGAGACCTCCGTCTCGGCCCCGCCGGCTAAGCGGGCTTCTCCTCCGGCCTCTCTGGCTGCTGGCTCTTCTCCTCCTCGGCTCCGGTCCCCTTGCTTTTCACCGGGGCCTGAGGATGAGGAGACCCGACCTCCTTCGAGGCTATCGAGGCGGCACTCAAGGCCTACCTCGGTAGCCTCGTCGAGGTCTACCTACAGCCTCTCCGACGCTGATCTGGACCGGATGATGCGAAGGTTCATCCAGGCCCAGATGCAGATGGGAGTGCTCCTGCCTCCCCCCCCCCCACTCTGGGGGGGAGCTCGACCCCATTTTTCAAGCCCATAGCTCCTTCTCCGACCCGCTACCCGGGTTCGGAGCGCTCGGAGCCGGGCAGTTTCGGAGCTGGGGGTGGGTTGGCGCCGACAATACTGGGTACTTCGGATCCGACCCTGCCCTCGAATTTGTCGGATCCGACCTCTCGGACCTTGGCCCGAGCTTCGGATCCGATGGACACAGTGTGCCTTCAGCGCCATCCCTGTCGGAGCGCACTGTTCTCTCGGATCCGAGGGGCTCGGTGCCGGCTCCGATCCACTAATCGGATCCGAGGGGGAGCCGACTTTCGGATCCTATAGTCGAGGCTGGCTCCCCCTCGGCTTTTGATGTAGTGGAGAGGGCTCTGTTGAGGGCATCCCGAACCCCGGCCCTTGCTTCGGCTCCGTCCCGCACTCCATCTGCTCTGGGCCAGGCTTCCGTCACCCGGCCACTGGGACAGCCCGCTTCACTGCCCCAAGCAGTTCCCTTTGATCTGGACATCGCTGGCTAGGGCTCCTCAGACAGCCCCCCCGAGGAAGCACCTCGCAAGCATACGTGTAAGAGGAGGCACATAGACTCCCCTGAGTCTTTAACTGAAGACACTGACTTGGAGGAAGGGGAAGGCTCCCCAAGACCACCCCCTGAGTATGTCTCCTCCTTTGGAGACATCATGGAAATGTTACGGATAAGAGGTGGGTGGTCTGCCCCAAAGTCTTCCTCGGACGAGTCCGTGTTCTTGGAGGCATTTGAAGTGGGCCTGTCTACCTCTTGGGTGTCCCCTCCTGCCGACCCCCTGGTGGACCTTATTACCACCAGGGCGTGGAAGGAACCGGACACCGTGGAGCCAATCCCCAAGAGGCCAGACAGGATCCTTAGCCCCCCTGCTGACCGTGCCCACTGGAGCAAGGGACCCCCGGTAGATGCCATGTTGGCAGCAGCCACTAAGAGGGAACTCGCCCAGGAGAGTCCCTCAGTCCATCCCCCGAGCAAGGAGTCTCGGATGATGGACCATTTGGGGAAGCGAATGTTTAGTTCAGCGACCTGGTGGACCTTATTACCACCAGGGTGTGGAAGGAACCGGACACTGTGGAGCCAATCCCCAAGAGGCCGGACAGGATCCTTAGCCCCCCTGCTGACCGTGCCCACTGGAGCAAGGGACCCCCGGTAGATGCCATGTTGGCAGCAGCCACTAAGAGGGAACTCGCCCAGGAGAGTCCCTCAGTCCATCCCCCGAGCAAGGAGTCCCGGATGATGGACCGTTTGGGGAAGCGAATGTTTAGTTCAGCGACCTTCTCAGTGAGGGCGCTCAACTATTTGGCACATGTCATTAGGATGCAGTGCGATCTTATCCAGGAATATGCTGCATCCCCCCCAGAGTCCATGTCGGAGGAGGACAAACTTTTGCACTCCACCCGTATGGCCACTCTTTGTTCCGTGACCAACACCTCTATGCGGTTACTTTCCCATGCTACCGAGGGAGCTGCTAGAGCTGCAGGAGTGGGCCTAGTCACAAGACGCCAGGCCTGGCTCCGCCACTGCGATTTTACGGAGTCCTTCAAGGCGTCATTCGCGAATGCCCCCTTTGACGGTTCTGCCCTTTTTGGCAAGACTGTTCACGACACCTTGGTTCAGAGCGAGAAGGACGGGAAGACGCTGTTTGCCGTCGGAGTCAGATTCTCTGTGCCCCAGAGGTCCTACTCTAGGAACCAAAAGGGCCAGAAGAAGATGTGGTTCCGGAAGTCGCAGCAGTCCCAACCCGCTCCGGACAACCAGTCCTTCTGCGGCAGAGGAGGACAGGGAGGACACGCCCTAGGGGCAGAGGGGCTCTTTCTCTGAACGGCCCACGCAGCAACCCTGAGGGGTTGCCCAACTGCTCCACTCTGGAGGCAGTCGGGGGACGTTTTTCGGAGCACCTAGCGGCATGGGAGTCCATTACATTGGACCGCTGGGTACTCCAGATTATATCCAGAGGTTACAAAATCCCCTTTCTTCATGTCCCAAGATTAAAAACCCTCCCCAATGTTCCACCCGATCAAAGGGAGGCCGCTTCAGCAGAAATTGGCCATCTGCTGAGAAAAAGAGCCATCCAGCCCGTCCCCCCAGACCAGATCGGATCAGGGTTCTACTCCAGGTTCTTTTTAGTGCCAAAAAAGACGGGGGACCTAAGACCCATTCTGGACCTGTCCCTATTGAACGTGGCAGTTCCCAAAGAGAAGTTCCGGATGGTCACTCTACAATCCATCCTCCCCCTTCTAGGGGAGAATCACTGGATGTGCTCTATAGACCTCAAGGATGCGTACTACCACATTCTGATGGACAGACGATCCAGGAGGTTTCTTCGCTTCCGGCTGGGAGCCAGTCACTACCAGTTCAGGGTCCTTCCCTTTGGTCTCACCACAGCCCCCAGGGTGTTCACCAAAGTATTAGCAGTGGTTGCGGCCCACCTGAGGCTTCAGGGGGTGCAGGTCTTTTCGTACCTGGACGACTGGCTTCTCACCGCCCCAACAAGGCATCTACTCTCCTTGGCAGGAGACTCCTTTCTTCGTCTAGCTCCCTGGCTAGGCATCCCGGTAAACATTGAAAAGTCCAACCTGGTCCCTACTCGGATAATAGAATTTATAGGAGCCAGGTTAGACACGAGAAATTTAAGAGCCTTTCTCACAACCGACAGAGTTCGGAATCTGCGACTCCAGGTGCGGGCCATCCTTCACTCCAGCTCAGCACCTGCGGAATTGATCCTGAGGGCACTAGGGTCTATGGCGGCAGTGATTACTCTTCTTCCGCTCGCCCGCTTGAACATGCGGGTACTTCAATGGACACTTCAGGTGCAATGGTCATTTCTCTCTCTCCCCCTGCATCACCCCATTGCAATCAGCAAGGCTTGCAAGCGGTCTCTCTTGTGATGGCTCCATTCCCCAGATCTCTACAGGGGCCGCCCTTTTTGTGCATCTCCCCCTCTCGCCACAGTGACCACGGACGCTTCCCGCCTCGGGTGGGTGGGGGGGCATTTTGCGGGCCGGATGGTCCAAGGCACGTGGAGCGATTCAGAGACCTCCCTGCATATAAGTGTTCTGGAAATGAGGGCCGTGTTCTTGGCGTTGCAAGCACTTCAAGCCCTCCTTCCCCTGGGAACAATTGCGATTCAGTCAGACAACATGTCGGTGGTCTGGTACATCAACAAACAGGGGGGAACCAGGTCTTACCCTTTATGTCAAGAAGCCATGAGAGTGTGGGAATGGGTGATCTCCACCAACCGCTTTCTCATCGCAACGCATATTCTGGGTCGGTCCAACATCCTAGCGGACAAGCTCAGTCGCAACATTCTCTCCCCGTACGAGTGGTCTCTCAGTTCTCAAGTAGCGAAACGTATCTTCGCACAGTGGGGGACTCCCTGTTGCGATCTCTTTGCTTCTCCCTTAAACGCCAAGTGCGACAGTTTTTTCGCTCTAATCCCCCCTCTAGGGGATTCTCCGAGAGACGCTCTGGTGCATGCTTGACCTCCCGGTCTTCTTTACGCATACCCCCCTCTGCCTCTTATGCTCCAAGTACTTCAGAAAGCCTCTCTGTTGGGGTGCAGAATGATCCTCATTGCCCCATTCTGGCCTCGACCAGATCTGGTTCCCTTACCTAAGGTCTCATTCAGTGAATCCACCTTGGATTCTAGATCCCATTCCGGATCTGATATCTCACCCATCAAACCTACCAACTCCGAACCTGGACAACCTGAAGTTGACTGCTTGGCTGCTCCAGTTCCACTCCTAATCAGAACTCCCGGTATCTCGTCCCCAGTTAAGGCCATTCTGGTAGCGGCCCACAAGCCCTCTACCAGGAAAATTTACCGCAGTAAATGGAAGCGTTTCTCCATTTGGGCGGAGCGGCAAGGCCTAGATCCTTTCACGGTTCCCCTTCCTTTTGGTTCTAGATTTCCTTACTACTCTCTTTAATGATGGCGCCAGTAGTTCCACGGTCAAAGTTCAGCTAGCGGCTATTTCTCATTACCATGTTGGTCATGATTCAGGGCCTCTTATGTCAGCTAAGTTATGCAAAATCTTCCTAAAAGGCACCTTTTTGCTCAGACCCCCTGTCAAAGAAACGGTTCCCCCCCTGGGATCTTTCCTTGGTACTTCAGGCCTTGACCGCTCCCCCCTTCGAACCTGCGGCCACAGTAGATCTTAAATTCTTGTCCTTTAAGACTGCTTTTTTGGTAGCCATTACTTCGGCTAAGAGAGTTTCTGAACTTCAGGCCCTGTCCATGAAACCGCCTTATTTGATCTTTCATCCAGACCGGGTGTGCCTCAGGATCAATCCCTCCTTTCTTCCTAAGGTAGCTTCGGAAGCTAACATTAATCAGTCCATCAACCTCCCTGTTTTCTTTCCTAAGTATCAAAACAAAGGTGAATACAAGCTGCATTCCTTGGATGTTCACAGGCAGCTTAGTTTTTACCTTCACAGAACAGCTGGTCATAGGCAATCAGACCAGTTGTTCATTTCCTTTGCCAAATTCAATCTGGGTAAACCAATTTCCAAAGTTTCTTTGTCACTCTGGATTTCTCAGTGTATTCTGTTGGCATACCAAGCTTCTGGGTGGCCCGCACCGGAGGGAGTCCATGCTCATTCGACCCGGTCTGTCTCTACTTCAGCGGCCTTTAAGTCTAGGGTTCCTCTGGATGACATTTGTTCAGCAGCCACTTGGGCTTCATCTCATACCTTTATTTCTCATTACAATCTGGACATCACGTCTAGAGGTAGAGCATCCTTTGGCTCCGCGGTGCTCCGGAATATCCTTCCATGATGGCCACCCAAGATTCAGGTAGCTGGGGACTCTGTCCCACAGGTTGCTGACAAATGAATCTCCTACTTCAGATTTAGAAGTTATGTACTTACCATAACGTTCCATCTGAGTAGGTGGATTTATTTGTCTGCAACCATCCCGCCCTCCTATCCCCCTGGCCTTGTCAGTTCCTGCATTGGGTGTGTTACCCTTTAGTTAGGGTAGTTGGTGCAGGGAAAACTTGATCTGAGGTCATGTAGGGAGAGCAGGGCATTATGGGTGAGGGGAGGAGCTAGGAGCTCGGATCCATAGCTGGATAAACCATGCCAGTTCGGATCCGATATCGGATCCATACCCACAGGTTGCAGACAAATGAATCCACCTACTCAGATGGAACATTATGGTAAGTACATAACTTCTAATTATTATTTACCTTTTTTTAGATTTTGTGTATGACCGTTTTGTGACTTTGGGCAGGACATCATTATTTGCCCTTGGACACTATTTATTCTTAAAGTATTTTGTTATTGCTCTTTACACAGTGATACTTTTCTGTTCTCTTTCTGACATGCCTTACAGAGTTCATAAAGTGGTACTTGTGTAAAAAAAAAAATGTGCATTGCATCTGCCAAGAGCATTATAGGATGTTGTGATTAAAAGGCTACATAATGGTTTAGTTTCCAAACATGGTGAATCAAAAACTTACTTGTAATGCTGTTTGTTCTTTATTAGACAACTTTACTAAATCATCACATTTTAATTAGTGACCGGGTTGTATATACGTTAACAGGAAAGAAAACGAACAATAGCAACATTTTCCATTGTTATTTAAATACAGTTTCCATTGGCATGTCAAGGGTGGATAAAACACAGTTGCCAGAGGGGCTTTTTCCCCAAAGTCCTGAAGAATTTAGTAATTTTGCATCCAGAGTGATGGAAGTTTTCATAAGTGCCCAAGGACTGGGAAGTATGGTACCCTTCCACAATGAGGGAGGGAGTGAAAAATATTCAGATAAGTTAAAGGCCTGTTAGTGTAATGACAGTTTATTGAAAATTGTGCAGAGTATCTGAAGAACAGCAGTATGGTTCATTGACAGAAAAAAATTGTCATTCAAACCTGATCCAATTTTTGACTGGCATACAGGACAACTTGCCAGGGGTTTACTGGTAGACATGGCTTACTGGGACTTCACCAAAGTCTTTGACTTGAACGTGAAGAGGTTCCTGCTAGGAAGACTGAACAGGTTGGGAGTAGGATTGAATTTCATTGGTGCATTGTAAAATACAGAGAATTGGAGTCAGAAGGACAACATCAGGAACAAGAAAAGTGTGTACTGCAGGTGTCTGTCCTCCGTCTGTTACTCTTCAGTTTGTTTATTTCAGGCATAATTTGAGGGAAATGAGAACATGACCAGGTTCAGTCTCTTTGTTGATGAGACAAAGTAAGCTGACAGAATTGGAAGACAAGGAGAGGAGTGTAAGTAGGGATTTGGGAAGACTGACATGGTGAACTAAAAAGTGGAAGATGAGGTTTGGTGCATGCAAATACAAACCAGTGCACTTGGACTTTTGTAACTATGGTATGAAATCTCAACTTGGGGGCGTGAAATTGATGATTGGAATTGAATGCACATAGGTTGTTTATAACACTGGGTTGAGAGTTGGCAAAATGGTTAAAGGTGTTTGCCTCATAAACACATGGTACATAGTTTGATTCTTACCATTAGGATGGGAAATTTGGCTAGGGTTAAAGTGGCACGCAAAAGCAGATAGCCTAGTACTAACCTATGAATCTGTGTCAATGAAAGGAGTCTGTGGGTGTAGATCATACCTATACTGGACTGTCGTAGCAAAAGTGAGAGAGCTGTGACAGTAGCTGACCACTTGTTGAGGATACATCCCAAGGGGGTTAGTCTCTAACTGCAGAGAGTTGGTGCTGCCATTCTACCAGGCTCTGACTGAGCCACACTTTCAGTACTATAAACAGTTCTAGAGGTTGTACAACAGTTATAGAGGTTGTACAAGGAAATGGACAGTAGGCTGACAGAAGATGTCTAGATGAGTGCCACCAGAGTGGTGCATAGGATGGATGGGAAAACATGATTGTTTTGTTTATTTCTTTTTAGGTTTGTTTGCTGGGGTAGAACTCTGGTCAGAATGCTACCCGTGCCAAGCCTGCAAATGGTCAAAGTACAACAGAAGTAGAAAAAGTAAATGTGACAAGGACGTAAGTGTGTGTGTGTGTGTGTGTGTGTGTGTGTGTGTGTGTGTGTGTGTGTGTGTGTGTGTGTGTGTGTGTGTGTGTGTGTGTGTGTGTGTGTGTGTGTGGTGTGTGTGTGTGTGTTATATAAAACCTGACACTAGAGGAAATGGAGCTTGACTTACTGGAGTTGGGAAAAGATGAGTGGGGAAGGCATGATAATTGGTGCAGAAGACTGGGTCATGGTGATGAGAAGGTGTAGTTCTGAACAGGAAGTAGATCAAGAGTAGAAGAGGGGTCATGAGCAGAAGATTGTAGGGATGAGCTTCTTCCGAGGTCTGTGAAAGTGTTTCTTCCTAGAGAGGGTTGTTGATCTCTGGAACAGGCTTTTGGAATGGGTATTGTAGAGAGAATCCACTGAGCCATTCATGAGACCATGGAACTGGTGGAAAAGGGGTGAGGGGAAATAAAGATGGAGGGGAAGTCTTAAAGCATAGACTAAATAAGCTCTTATTGTTTCCTTCTGCCGTAAAGCAAATGTAATGGAAGACAGACTCTGAAGGTACAGTATAAGCATGTATGTAGCCTAGTCCATTTTATTAAAGTTTAATTAATCTGAGCTTTTATGATGAGGCATTTTGGCATTTTTAATGACTGGTACTGAATGCTTAAGTAGGTGAAAAACTCACAGCTCTAAAGATTAGCTTCAAGGCAACATTCAAATGGCAAAACAGGTTTGAGACATGGAGATAATGAACATGCAGAGAGACAAATGAATGCAAATGCCATTTTGAATAATAAAGACTGCTCAAAATAGAATTCAGATTATGATTTTAAGTTTTTATGAGAGGCAGACCGCTAACTACCCAAGCAGGGGACTGTGCCTTGTACATCTCTCTCGCGTATTATAATTCCTTGGTTGCTGCACCTTGGAGAAGTGGTAGGAGAAGGGAGATTGACCCTTAGGTCCTCTCTGATTTTTTTATTATTATAAACTTTGTCATTGCTCAAATATTCAACTACAGTAACACAACAATGCTTTTTTAAGGGGCATGTCATAAAGTTTTGATTCGATGAAATGGGTGGGTGTGTTTTTTTTCCCCACAGTAGTTAGCAGACAGAAGAGGTAGAAATTGTGAAACCTCTGCTGTTGGATGTTTGGTTTAACCTGTCGTCATGGTTTTTGACATCCACATTTAAAATGTTAAGTGATTTCTGAGAAGTTATTCTTTTGAAGCTTTCTGCAATGTTTTGTACAATTCAGTCTAATTGTGAGCATGTGCAATATTCTGATTTTCTGGTATGATTTTTCCAAGTGTAAAATGGGAATAACACAAGTCAAATCTGTGAATAGCAAAACTCAAAAAATGTGTCACTTATGGCCTCACATGTTGTTATTGCTAGCAGTTATACATTTTGAAAAGTTAATATGCTCTGAAAATGTTCAGCTTTATCCTGTTTTAGAATGTGGAAATTTTAAGTATAGCCTTACAGTGCAAGATCTTGGGTAACAGTGTGACATAGTCAGAATGTTGGTGGCTGCAAAATTAGATGTCTTGTAAGTTTTTTTTCCTTTTACTTGTACGGTAACAGTCTGTGTTTTTTTATTTTTTTAATGGCATGCTTGTTGTTTACAATTGAAATATGTTGACAAACTTCATGTTAAACTCTTTCTGGTATTCAGACTTGAAATACTTAAGACTAAACTGTATAATTAACTCCTAGATTCCGTTAAAAACTTGCTAATGTACAAGTTTGCTGCATGTCTGCTTTTTGCATTCAATGTTCAGGATTTGTGCACTTTATTTTATAACAGAGGTACAGTGTGTTTTTCAATAGTTAGGAAATGGTAAGTTTGTGCTCGTCACAGGGAAAGCAGTATGTTAGACTACATTCTTCCACACGAGTCAGTACATTTTTAATTTGTCTTCTGATGCCAGTGTCTTAAATGGTGTTCGACATAGCTATGACAAATCCCTAAGGACAACAGCTTTGTTAATAAATCCCATGTGTTGAATTCTGTAACAAAATGAAAGTCTTTCTATAATTCATCGTACACCATTGAGATGTCCTATTCTTACGAGTACAAGTGGATGCACCAGTAAACCTTTTATTGTCATCCTGGTTATTTTGGAGATGTACTATGTTTCCTGGAAGACTTACTTAGGGAAATTCTGTTTTGAGACCATTAAAACCCCATTTTGGTCAATGGGTATTTTCTTAAACAGTGTGTATAGAAGAGAGATTTTGATCTTTCCTTTTGAAAGTTAAAGGGTATTCTGGCCTGGAGGAGTGCAGTTGTGATCATGCTTTGAAGGACTGTCTGCAGTGTCTAACTGTACAGTTTGGAGCATCAGAAGTCATGACCATCAAAGTTTCATCCTGGTGCTGCTACATACTGCTCACAGCTGTTGCTACTTCAGAGCTTTACCACATTGCCCAAAGGACGGGAAAGGATAAGATTAAAGCCATCTTCCTAGCTCCGTGTGTGTGGAATTAACCCCACTGGAAAGATAGGCAACAGTAAGTTCCCTTTTGTTTTAATTTCTCCAAGTCTTTTGGGTTTATGATAACATGATGAGAATGGAACCCATTCCTAAGTCAAAGTACAAATAAAGTTCATGAAATTAATATTGTTTTAGTCTTTGATGGTGGCCAGAAGTGCTCTTCTCAGCTCCCGCAATGTGCCTAGTAATGACTCCTCCTGCAATTCTTATGGAGTTACATGTATTGGTTGTTGTTGTTTCTGTCTCTCTCTACGCAAGACACTGTAGTTCCTGGGTGTAGTGATTTCAATGATCAATGTTACTTTTTGTCTTCCTTTCATGGACCACTATATTTGGTTTTCTCGCATCTATCTTTTTTGGCCTGTTGGTAATGGGTGATCCCACGTGATGTAGACTTCATCATTTTCTCTGCTGCTTTTGTGGCTCCAAAATTTGTCTTTCTCCCACATGTTCAGTAGACTTTGTAAACCGTGTACGTAGCCCACTATCTTATGCCGTCAATTTTAACCTTTCTTATCTTGCCTCTCCTTAACCATTCCTGCATTCGATCCTGATCAACATGAGGTTCTTCAGAAGTTTTCTATACTTGCAATTATATTTATTTATGCATTTTCCACATTTCTTGCCTTCTCATCTAGTCCTTCGCCTTATATTCTTTCTTTTTTGTTTTTTGACGCATTCAGTTGCTGCCTGATTTTTTTATTTTTATTTATTTATTTATTTTTAACTATTTCTGGTTTGATTTCCATTCCTGCTTGACGCCGATATGCTTCTGCTAGATTAAGCAGAGAAGTCATCTTAGATTTATTCTCCTCTTGTTTCAAAACTTTCACTATGTTTGGGTCTAGTGAGGTCAGCAGATGTGTGTGCAGTCCCACAAATGCAGATTTGTACATGTAGTCAGTTTCAAGGAGGTCCATCCTCCTTCGGAACGGGTAATATATAATCTTGGTATGCATTTATTTATTTATTTATTTTTTTTATAAATCATTTGGTGAGCATGAAGCATCCTTCTTGTTTTCCTGTCTAATCTGCCCAACACATTTTGGGGCCGGTCAGTCACTCCAAAACTGTAAGATAGGACAGTATGCTCATATGCCCAAGTAATGGATCTGGAGACCGGCCTGTTGCTGATGTATCATCTTCATCCTGCAAAACATAATCTTTCATTTCCTTGTTATCCATTACAGGAATCAATCAACATCTTTCATTTTAACCCCCCCCCCCCCGTAGTTGTCAGACAGCTGCCTCCAAGAGCCTTTCTTCATTCATCAGGTCTACTAAACCCAGTAGGTCTCCCCTGGATGTTCTCGGACACATGTTTGGGGCTGTTAAGGAGATTGAGGCACCTCAAGGCAGTGTCTTATTACTGCAAGGAGGATTATTTTGCTATCCCATACACGCATGTATTGTCTTTGGACAGATGTGCAATAGGTGTCCTGGCATATTTTCCTTCCTCTGTGGCAACTCAACCAGTGCCCTACTTGAAAATAATGCCCTCTGCCCGTTCCCCAACCTGTGCTGGAGCTCAGCCATTAGACGTGCCTGTGTGCATCTTGTTGGTAGGATGGGTATTCCTCTTTCTCCCTTGCTAGCACCTCAGACACACAAGCTGCAAATTTAATCTAAGCCACCTGGGCTGTAAGCAGGGTGTTCTCTCCATGCCATAGGCCTGTCAATGTTTATCAGTGCCAATTTCTGTTCTGTTTTTTTCTCTTTAAACACCGGGTATTGATTAGTTTGTGATCGTGGATGAATGTGAGACTGAAAAAAAGCATTCTTTAGCAAGTAGCTCACATTTTAGACATTCTATTGTGAGCTTTAGCACTGGCTCTGACTCGTTATTAGAGGTGGAGTAAAGCTACCATTGCACTGTGGGGCATCATCATTTCCTGCTGTGTATATGGCTTATTTTACTTGCTATATGTCCTCTGAGAATAGTCAAGCACTTATAGAATCTTGCAAAAAGTAGAAGTTTTTTTTTCTCCATTTTCCTTGGAATGGATTGTAATTACTGTTTTGGAATAGATTATCTTAAAATCTCTTTGAGACATTCAAGGATAATAACATTATTTCTTTTCCACCCTGTCCGTACATCTAAAGAATTTTGGTAGGTTCTGAGAATGTTGGTCAACTTTCTGATCTCCAAGCATATCAGTGCTTAAATTAGACAGGATTTTTAATACCTTTTCTTAAGGTAGTCCTCATGGTTCCAGTATTTCAAAACTGAAAACATTCATTCTTTGGCCCTTTGGCTGTCAGGAATATTGACCATGTCTGTTGGAACTTGTTGATCTTCTGGGGAGGGATCTTTTAAGTGGAAGTGTTGGCTCTCCAGCCAAACATGCTAAGTAAATATCACAATATCTTAATACGTTTCTATCTGATATGGTGTCTGAAGTCTTCACTGGGCGTAGAAAGAGGATATATTTCTTAATTCTCCAGATATGTGATGAGGTAGTATCAGGGTAGTGTGGCTTGGGGTTTTGGAGCACCGAGTCATTTTATAGACTGCCTGTGTCCATAAGGGATATGGGCAATACCCCCCAGGAGTGAATTTATGGTTCCCCATCCATTTATCCAAATTCATTTTGAAGAGAGTGAGGGACGGGC
This sequence comes from Protopterus annectens, assembly GCF_019279795.1. Taxonomy (NCBI): domain Eukaryota; kingdom Metazoa; phylum Chordata; order Ceratodontiformes; family Protopteridae; genus Protopterus; species Protopterus annectens. Next base: position 422,032,510 of record NC_056741.1, read on the forward strand.
TTTATTTTATGGAGATGGGAAGTTTATTCCATAGATGACTTGGCCTTTGAGATAGGAATTTGTCTCCCCAGCAAGTTCTGTTAGATTCACAAATAAGTTTCCGGCCCATGGAACGTGTAACCCTCCCATAATTTTTTTTTTGTGAATATGTAACATTTTTGTCAGGGCTGTATCAGAGAATGCCTTGTAGGTTAGGCATAAGTCACTTCTCAGTTAATGATATGGGACCGATTTAAAGGGATAGGGCCTTTTAGTTGGTCTGCATTAGACGTGTCTTATGCTTGATATTATTTTATTGAGAAACCACTGGGGTTGCTCCAGGTGGTGTAACCGCCTGGTTATGTATATGCAAAAGGGAGCATTGTACTTTATGAGCCTGATGAGGGCAGAGTACAGTGGTATTATGACCTCCTTTGATCTTGATGCCATGCGTTTACTTAAAAGTTGAGCCACACAAGGATTTTCTCACTACTGTAGCTAAATGGTAGGGAAAGGTTACTATCTGTCTGTGTTCTAGGTCCCTCACCACATGGTCTACTTTTAGGGGTGTGCTATCAATATTATAATTTGCAGGGATATCTGATTTACAGAACGGTGTGATTACACATTTTTTCGCATTTTATCACAAACCATGGTTTTTGGCACCAGTTTCTCATTTTAGGCTTGTTTGCAGGATGTCAGGATCAAAGTACTCCCAGCTTACAGTAATGGGTGAACTTGGTGAGCCAGAGGCCCCCCAGCATTGGCTTTCACTTCAGAGAAGTATATATTAAACAGGTGGGGTCCCAGCACTGAGCCCTGTGGGACACCACTAGTAACATGTTTCTTATTAGAAGTGGATTCACCTGTCTGGACAACATGTGTCTGGTCAGTGAGCCACTCTGTTGTCCATTTGACGGTGTAGGGGTTTATACCTAACTCAGTAAATTTACTTACGATCCCAGAGTGGGGGATTGTATTGAAAGGTTTGGCCATATCTAGAGAAGGTGTACCATTTTGCCCTTCACCATGGCCCTTGTGACTTTCTCTAAGAAGTCCAGCAGATTGACCAGGCAAGACCTCCGTTTGACAAAGCCAAATTGCAAAGAACCAAGTTAGGACAGTCAGCGATTAAAACCAAACAAACCAACTGTAGCCACAGACCCCAAGGAGTCCCAAATGTATACAAACAAACTTTAATAAAACTGAGCGCTTTCATCAACAGTAATAGAGACTTCATCAGTTAATCAAACAGGTGAAAAGAGCTCCATTTATACAATACACTTGGTCACATGACAACACACAACCATGAGACAAGTTGTTAAGACATCAAACTTACTAAATCCCCCAAAATAAATCAACTATTTAAATACAACTAAACCATAAAAAATAAATACAAAAAAATAATCATTTCACATATAAAAATTTAAATCCCACTACATATTAAACTAAGTTGGATCTCAACTTTAAAATACTAGCAATTGACACCTGGTTATTGAGTCCAGGAAACTTACAAGCATCCAGCCTGAGTTGCCAAAATAATTCTTTGGCCTCTAATAGGTCTTCCAAGGACGACCCCTTGGGTTAGCCACCACACAATCAAGACCAAAAAACTGGAAGCTATGATCCGGGTTACCAGAAATGTGTTTCGCAAGGGAATTGTTCAAGTTATTTTTCCTTATACTTGAAACTTGTTCATAAATTTGTTCCTCGACTTTTCTTTTGGTTTTACCTATGTAAAAACAAAAACATTTTGGACATTTAGCAAGATAAATTACCCCTGAGGGGAACATACTTCTAATGGTATTACCATTAACAATTATCCTATCCCTCACTAACATATACTTACACTGCCCACAACTTCCACAACTTGTTGCACCTGGTTTTCTAGACTATTTCATTTTCCAAAGATTGTCACCACTCTCTCAAATATTTTTAAAGGTGCTCCCCTTCTTCTACACCACTAACAGTCTTTCACCTATCTTGTCTAATACCCCATTGAAACATGAAAAAATTCCCCAGTTCTTATCTAGTATGCTTCTAATGTAGGTGTCTTCTGCATAATACTGACTCACCAAACTAGAGGAGTACTGTTTTCTTACTTTTAAGAATTTCCTTGATATTAGAAACTTGGGAATTAACCAAAGGACAAATAGATCCGTCTTTCCTTTCCTGCTCAATACCAGATCTTACCACTGCTGCTAGGTTATTGGGGTAACCCCTGTTTTCAAACATTTTTCCCAAAGTCTCACACTCTCTTCCATGAACATGTCATCATTGGAAACCATTCTTGCCACCCTTATAAATTGTCCCCTTACTATAACTTTTTTTGATTTTAAGGGTGACAACTGTTGAAATGTAACAAGCTATTGCTGTAACTGGGCTTCCTATAAATGGTAGTTTCCAACACTTTATTGGCATGATCCTTAAAAACCTTTTCTGTCCATATAGCTTATAGTATTACTATCATAATAGTACGTAAATTTTTAAAATGAGGTAGTGGAGTTAAGATAATCAATAAAGGACGAAATGTTTCTAGTGTTATCTTCCAAGATGATAAATATATCATCCAGATACCTGGTATACATTTTCCATGGAGGAGTGGGAAATTTGTCAAACAAAAATTGTTTTTCCCATTGTATTAAAACTATGTTTGCAAATACGCTGTGCAAGACGCCCACATTGCCACTCCCTTAATTTGATGGAAGTATTAGCCATCAATAAACACAAAATTGTTTGGCAGTACAACCTTCATTAGGGAATTTAACACGTACACCTCATCATCATCAGGCAGTTTAGTGTCTATAAGAAAATCATTAAACCAACTAAGACCCAACTCATGGGGTATAACATTGTATAATTCCATTACATCAGTAGTTAAAAATGTTATATTTTCAAAAAAAGGAACATCCCTAATCTTTAGTAAAAAGTCCCAAGAGTCTTTGCATAAATAGTTTACATTTGCAACAATGTTCTTAAGTTTATAATCGATAAATTTTGAAAGGGGGTGGGTTTAGAACAACTGGCATTGACTATTGGCCTAATTGGTGGATTCTTGATGTCTTTGTGTATCTTTGGTATACCAAAGATGGACGGCACCAAAAGGTGCTTCACTATGAACCTGTGAACTTGTAAAAAGTCATATACAGTAACATCAGTTTGGCCCTGATCAAACAAATCTTTAATCAAATAGTCAATCTTTTTGTAAGCCAGGTGAATGAAATTTAAAGATGTTTCCTCGTAGAAATCACTTTCAAACAAATATTTAAACATACGGTTTAAATAATCAACATTGTGCATTATTACCACCCACCCCCTTTATTGGGGCTTCATCATTCAGACATTTCTATCCCTAACCAAATTGTGCAAGAGCTCAGACTCAGTCCTGTTCAAATTGGGGACACCTTTGGAATTTTCACTCAGCAAAAGTGCTCTAAAGTCTTGTTCGACCAATTTTTCAAAAAGTATTAACGGTAACAGAAGCACTGGGTTCAACACACTAGTGTCAACCACTTCATTAATGCTGTTGTATTCAAGTATTAATCTAAAATTCAATTTTCTAAGAAATAGTTTGAAATAAACTAACAAGTGTTAAATTTTTGCAAAATTCGTAGGCACAAAAGATAAACCTTTATAGGGTAAATCAGCATAATTCCTACCATGGGTTTGTCTCTCTTGGCTTTTCCCGGTTAGGGGTCACCACAGCAGAACTCACCCATTCACGCATGTCTCCACACAGAAGATGCTCTAGCTGAGAATCGAACCAGACAGTGTCTTACTGTGAGGCGACAATGCTACCGCAGCACCACCACCGCGGGTAATTCCTACCATAGGTATTATTTGTAAAGTCATATAAATAAGTCACCTTGCGTATTAAGACAGATCCTAGGTAATTCTGTCCGTTCAACAAACACGTCTGAAAAAGTCACACTTAACGTCTCTTCGGTTGGTAATCCTTCTTGTTCAACCTCCATTGGTTGCCATAATTCAATTGTTGGGGTCGCCAACCTCGTTGCACCCCTTCCCCTGCAAGTTCTTGTTCCACAGTCTCTCAGAGCATCTCACTCCTCCGTTTTTTGGATAGGCATCTTCTTCGTCATCACGGTCAACTTCCCCATGTGGAGAGGTAGGCCAATCAGCATCACTATACTCATAGTTGCTATGAAACGTAGGGGGATTGGGGTAAGCAAGCCCTTGAGAATAGACTTCCTTGTCACATTTGAGTTTATTGATTCTCTTTTGTAACTCAAATAAATCCTTAACAATCTCCACAAAGATACCTTTGTATCATTCGACCTGTTGTTCAAACAGCAAGTCCCCCTTAATAGTGTCATTTAACTTATTGGTCTCCCCGATCAGTAAATCTATCTCCTTTTGATTGTTCTTAATTAATTACTCCAAAAGTTGCAAGCCTGCTCCGTCAAACGTTTTACCAGATCCAAATGGAAAGGAGAACAGTCTTTTAACCCGTTAGGGTACTTCCAACACCTCAATCCTTTCGGAACAATTTTTAATTTTACACACTCCCTAAGATGGGAGTTCTCTAGTTGAAGCTTACAGCATTTAGATGAATGGTTTGAAACTTGGACATAGTCTGTTGTAAACTCAACCCTTCGCTGTTCTGTCACTCGTTATTAGAAAAATGGAACGAACTGTTGAGCCAACCATTGAAATTAAGTCCAGTATTAGAGTCATTACTGGAACCGGTCACATTCCCAGCACCGTCCGTTCTTACTCCGTCATTGAGACAAACAGTAGTATGAAGAAATTCGTTGAGTTCAAGGTTGCTTACCTTCCGTTCTTGAACCTGCCCCTTGAGCTCTTTCACAATTTCATAATTTTATTGAGACTGTCCTGGATTCACTTGCATGTTGTGTTACTAAACTGTCATTCACCAAATGTTTTTTGAGCAAGTACTAAAAAACACAATAGTTAAAAAAAAACAAAACAAACTAATCTGCTACTTGGGGTAGGAATTGCACACGCGTGTGTGTGTGTGTGTGTGTGTGTGTGTGTGTGTGTGTATATATATATATATATATATATATATATATATATATATATATATTTTATATCATTGAAAAAGCTGTTTTTAAGGCAAAACCGTGGTCTGCTGTTGATTTCTGATGCTTTCCAGATGTTGTTGTTTGTCTTTCGGCTTTTCCCGGTTAGGGGTTGCCACAGTGGAACTCCGGTCCACTAATGATTGGCAGTTGGTTTTATGGTGTTGAGTTGCCAGCCCAACATTCAATGAAGGCACGCCCATTCAACGCATGTCTTTCGAACGCCCACTTGATCGCCGGGAGGACATGCAGACTCCACACAGAAGGCACTCCTAACCCAAGCCAAGAATCGAACGGGAGAACCTCTTGCTGTGAGGCAACAACACCACTGCGGAAGATAATATTAAAATGTATTATGTTTTATTGTTTGCTGAAATTATATATATATATATATATATATATATATATATATATATATATATATATACATACACACACAGTGAATATAAACGTGTACACACCCCTGTTAAAATGCCAGGTTTTTGTGATATAAAAAAATGAGTCCACAATAAATCATTTCAAAACTGTTCCCACCTTTAATGTGACCTATAACCTGTATAATTAGTTGAAAAACAAATGTGTTAGGGGAAAAGTATAAGAAATAAAAAATGTACAATAAGCTGGTTGCATAACTGTGCACACCCTTAAACTAATACTTTGTTGAAGCACCTTCTGATTTTATTACAGCATTCAGTCTTCTTGGGTACACACCTGCCCATCAATTAAAGAGATTCTGATCAACTCCAAATAAAGTTCAGTTGTCTAGTAGGATTTTCCTGACATTTACTCAGTTGCCTGCTACAGCAAAAGCCATGGTTCGCCAAGAGCTTACAAAGCAATCAAAGGGATCTCATTGTTGAAAGGTATTGATCAGGAGAAGGGTACAAAAATTTCCACAGCATTGGATATGCCAAGGAACACATTGAAGTTGTGTTTTTTGTAGAAGTTTATGGTGATTGTACGTGTGAATAAATATTTTGTTTTAAAGACAGCCTTCTATTTATTCTTCATCCTGCTGTCTACATTGTTTCGTTTTGGTGGATGTAGTATTTTTTGGATCACTGCTTCCACATTTTTTTTCTGGTAGATTCAGTACCATGATTGAATTACAGTGGAGCAAAGGCTCGGTGTGTGATCTGCCTTTCTAATGCCATCATCTTAAATGGGACAAGTCAGCCCACACATGTAGTTTTGTAAGCATGGTTAACAATATTGTGCTATCACAGCTGCTGGCATTAATGAAATAAAGTCCTTAAGGAAAGTCATTGTGAGAGGACGTCCTCACTGTTTCAGAAAGCATGTTTGAGGAGGCAAAGTAAAAAGTTTTAAAATAGACTACATCTTCAAGTTGGATATGCTTTTATGGACAGATTGCAAAAAAGGCTTTGTTATTCAAGAACTAAGGATCTTGAGTGTACTGTCCTAAGGTTTACCTCAGTATAGTAGACCCAAATCCAGACCCATTGTTGGCATGTCCCTGACTTCTAATTCAGTGATACAGTTGCTGTGCACTTAAACTTAAACCTGGTAAGTGAACAGTTCCTCTAGGTCACAGTTAGTGTAAATTAATCCACCAGTAATTTCCAAAATTATTCGTAAACCACAGAAAAACAGCTAGCGATCCAAACCACAGCCGAAGAAGTCACTATTATTTGCCAAGAAGTACAGAGTTCTATGCCAAAAGATGAAAAATTCTTTATTGTAGGTAAGAGCTTTCGTGCTGCTACTCTCACCACTTCATCAGACCTTTTACAACATTGCATCACATTACTCTATACTTTATGCTAAAATTTGAATCAGCCCATTAACTTATTTGGTTCAGTTAAATAACTTAACCTGTTAATAACCCGTGAAAACCTTCTATGAAAGCTATACATAGGGTACACAAGCTCAAACTACTATAAAAACATATAAGAGATGCATATGTAACAAATAACCATGTATATATATATAGACAACATATAATTAGAAGCACTTGTAAAACAAAATAACACTTGTGTATGCATACTTTAAACCAGTACTTTCATAGAAAAATAGAAATATAAAATAAGTGCATGCATACATTTCTCTCTTCCTGCACCTAACCAAAAAGGGTGCTTAGTTATTATTTAATATATAAACATACTAAATTACTTTTGTATGGTCAAATCAAAGGCTTATTCCACAAAACAGGTTGAAGGGGGATCCTGTCGTTTACTGACCCCTATCTGCTCTCAGTCTAATAATCCAGCATGTCTCTGAGGTCTCAGTTCTGTTTATAATGTCCCCCCCCATCTCCCTCTGTCATTTTCTCTTATTAATTCTATCACTTGGAAGCTAAATGTATGATCTGATATTGTTAATCCTCATTCATTCCTTACGCATGGGTATCGGTTCTGAGCTCGGAACCGAGCCGGCCATTTTCCAAGCTCGCGTCGGCTTCAAACTCTTGAGCTAAACTCTTACCCACAACACCCCCTCTCCCTGTTATCTCAGATTTTGTTTGCCATGTTGCCATTTGGTCGTGTCAAGCTACTTCTCTTGAGCTAAGTATAGTCAGTTGTTGTTTAATAGATTTATAGACCACTTTTCTGTCAGAAAAGTTCATATTTTATTGTCTCTTACCCTATCGCATTTAGCGCTTATATGTTCTTCAGGTTTTTCTGCCTTTTTCTTTACCACTTTACTGTGAGGTATTCTCTCTTTACCATCGTTAGTAATCCTTTCACCATTTTTTTCCTCTCATAGGTAATTTTTTTCTACTGTTGAATTTACTGTCATGGCAGATGAGAAAGGTAGTCCGTGATTTAAGCGGTGTTCTGATTGTGGACACAAACTGCCTACTTCTGATGCACATTCTTTGTGTGTTTGTTGGGGAGCTTCCCATTTGTCTGTTGATCCACCCTGTAGTATTTGTGACAACTTTTCCTAATAGAACCCTGTTGGAAAGGAAAAACAAGCTGATACTGGAGGGACTTTTAAAATCTTCCTTTTCAGAGGTTATTTCTGGGTCGGAGGCCTCAACCCTTCCTAGAGCCCATAAGAAATCCTTGGATGTTTCTACTAAGGCTAAATCTTTGCCTTCATCCCCGGCTGGGGACTCCTGCCAACCAAAACCTAAAAAGGCTAAAGTTTCGGCTCCGGAGCTTTCTCAGTCAGCCCCAGTGCTTTCGGTGCCTAGACCTTCGGCACCGAGGCCTTCGGCTCCATTAGTGATTTTGTCTCCGTCTTCTCCTGCAGCCTTCTATATATCGGCTCCCAGGGGCTCCTCTGTTCAGACCATTACTACTGTATCAGCGCCGACCGTTCAGTCAGTGCAGATCTTGACCGCGTCGGCTCCGAGATCTTCCTTGGAACCGGCGCCTTTATTGTTGACTCCAGTTTTGCCTGTTCCAGCCTCGGCACCGACAACCACTTTGGCACCGATCCCTGTGACGGTGCAGACAATGACCTTGGCACCGATGACTTCTTCAGTGCATACAACAGTAGTCCAGTCTTTCTCGGCACTGTTGTCCTCTGTGCGGTCAGATGAGATGGGCACTGAGTCTGCCTCTTTTGTGGACAGGCCTGTCAGTCTCCATGAGGTCCACTAGAAGCCTTTCCGAACATGATGTGTTGCGTCTTGTGGACCAGGCATTCTTGGCCAGAGGTATCCCACCCCTCAGGAACTATCCTTCCTTGGGAGGTGATCACCCATCTCCAAAGATCCCTTCTTATTCTCCTCCTTCATTGCCTTTGAAGTCCATGGATATAGCACAGTCTTCCCCTTCTGCGGTTCCCTTTATGGATCTCACTAAGGAACCACAGTTGCCTTCGTGGCAGGAAAGTTTTGCTATGACCCAGGATGTCAGCTGTGACACGCATAGTTTGCTACTCCACAGCCATCCAGGGACTCCAGGTCGGCAGGCTGAGCCACTTAGGGGAGGGGTGCCCCCTGTTCTAGACATACACTCCTCTTTGGGTGGACCAGCCTTCCAACTGATGGAGAAGGCTTTCGCTGCTGCTGGCAATACCGGACTGTCTATGCCACCGCCCTCCTCTGGTACACTGGTTTCACAAGTCTCATCTAGCGGACACCGGGTGCAAGGGCCGCAGGACATACTCCCTCAGGAATCCCTCTTTCCATTATCTTCCCCAGCTTCTCCCGCTGAGGAGGTCCACCAGAAAACTTTGTGTAAGAGGAAGCACATGGACTCCACAGAGGAGTCCCTCACCGAAGACATAGATTTCGATGAGGGGGAAGGATCCCCTCGGTCACCCTCTGAGGTATCCTTTGGCGATATCCTCGAAATCCTGAAACAGAGGTGACTGGCAGTCCTGTAATCCGACCTTTGAGGAATCTGTGTTCCTGCAGACCTTTTGCGCCCAGCCCCCTACCTCCTGGGTTACTCCACCTGCTGATGAACTTATCAAGCTCGTCGTGCAGCGTGCTTGGAAAGCTCCTGATACCGTCAAAGCTATTCCCTGGAGGCCAGATAAAATCTTGTCCCTCCCCTGCTTCGGATCCTCATTGGTCCAAAGGTCTTCCTGTGGATGCTTTGGTGGTGGTGGCTGCCATAACAAAAAAGGATCTGGCAGAAGAAGAAAGCCAGTCTGTCCATCCACCTAACAGAGAGTCCCAGGCCCTGGACAGGATAGGGAAGTGCACCTTTGCTTCAGCAACCTTTGCTATCAGGTCTCTGAAATATATGGCACATTTTACTAGGCTTCAAAGGGATCTGCTCTCTGAAACCTTGGCTGGTGCCGTGTCTGATGAGGTCCGTGACAAAGTGGCCTCTCAGCTGGCCACCACCGAGTCTGTATCTAACTCCTCTATGCGACTGATATCTTGCGCATCAGAAGGAGCAGCTAGAGCAGTGGGTTCAGCTGTGGACTTGAGACGACATGCCTGGATGTGCTTGTGCAACTTTATGGAACCCTTTAAATCTTCTTTTCTTATTGCCCCCATTGAGCCCTCCTCATTGTTTGGGCCCAAAGTTAAAAGCACACTGGCCAGATGTGAACAGGACGGTAAGACCCTTTCTGCTGTAGGTGTCCGTTATTCTTCCCCTCAACGTGCTTTCTCCCGAAACCAAAAGAGTGGGAAGCTATGGTTCAAGAAATCTTAGGGTCCTTTCCGTGACACACAGGTCGAGTTTTCCCCCAGAGGCAGAGGGAAACTCACAGGGAAGATGCTCCTTTCGGGGCAGAGGGGGACCGCGTAACCAGGGTTTCAGGGATTCTTTCCCTGGTCAATCCTACCAGCACTCCTGAAGAGCAGCCCGACCCCTTTCCTCTGGAGGTGGTTGGGGGACGTTTCTCTTTGTACCCTTATGCCTGGCTAACCATCACCACAGATTCTTGGGTACAAAGAAGCATAAACAGAGGTTATCATATCCACTTTGATCTTTATCCTTTCCCTTCAAAAAACCTACCCGACGTTCCACCCAGTGAAAGGGAAGAAGCAGCACTAGAAATAGAAAAGCTGCTAAGAAAGAGAGTAGTCCAAATAGTACCTCCCAGACCAGATAGGATCCGGATTCTACTCAAGACAATTTTTGGTGCCAAAGAAAACCGGGGACTGGAGACCAATTTTGGGTCTCGGTGTATTGAATATGTTTGTGAGAGTACAAAAATTCCGGATGGTCACAATACAGTCTATCCTCCTGCTTTTGGAAAAAGACAATTGGATGTGCTCTATAGATCTTCAAGATGCGTACTACCACATAAAGGTGGACAGGCCATCAAGAAGATTTCTGCACTTCCGTGCGGGAGCCAGTCACTACCAGTTCAGAGTACTGCCCTTCGGACTCTCTACAGCCCCCAGAGTGTTCACAAAGTGCATGGCAGTTGTTACAGCTCACTTGTGACTTCAAGGATTTCAGGTGTTTCCATACCTAGATGACTGGCTCATTTCCGCCCCCACCAGACATCTACTGAAAAAAGCCCTGGCATACTCTCTTCTTGGGCATAACCATAAACTGGCAGAAATCCTATCTCACCCCATCTCAGTCGACAGAATTCATAGGGGTCATCTTGGACACAAAAAACTGCAGAGCTGCTATTCCATAGCACAGAATTCTAAGGATAAAGCAACAACTAATTCCAATCCTTTCAAAGGAAATATCCATGGCTCACTTGGTTCTACAGCTGTTGGGTTCCATGGCAGCCTCCATTACCATTGTTCCCCTGGCCAGGTTTCACATGAGGCTTCTACAATGGCTACTGCTCACCCAATGGTATCCTTTTCAGCATCCTCCTTTCAGCCATGATTTGAGTAACCCACAGGTGCAAACAGGATTTAAATTGATGGATGACACACAATCTCTCACAATGGTCTCGCCCCTTCTCCCCTCAGCAACTCAAGGCCACAGTGACCACAAACGCCTTTCTGATGGGGAGGGGGGGGGCTATGTTAGGGACAGACAGTCCAAGGCACTTGGTCCGAACTGGAAGCCCATCTGCATATAAATGTCCTAGAGCTGAGGGCGGTGCTTCTGGCATTGCAAGCATTCCATCCCCTGCTGCCATCTGGGACAATTGCGATTCAGTCAGACAACATGGCGGTGGTCTGGTACATCAACAAGCAAGGTGGAACCAAATCTTACTCCCTTTGAGAGGCCATGAGGATATGGCAATGGGCGATGGCTACCCAACCGTTTTCTTCTAGCGATGCACATTCCCGGGAGTTCCAACATGATAGCAGACAAACTCAGCAGGTGCATTCTTCAACCTCACGAGTGGTCCTGGAATCCCTTGATAGCGGCGGAGATCTTCCACTGCTGGGGCTGTCCTTGCTGCAGCCTCTTTGCATCCCTGACCAACTACAAATGTAGCAACTACTTCGCCCTGATTCCCCCTCCGGGACAGTCACCCAGGGACATTCTAGTCCACGATTGGCCCTCGGGTCTTCTTTACGCATTTCCTCTCTTTCCCCTCATTCCCCAATTTCTGAAGAAAGCCCATCTGTTGAAGAGCAAGGTGATCCTCTTAGCACCATATTGGCCTCGACAGATTTGGTTCCCCTTCCTTTGGCCTCACCTACTAGATCGACCATGGATTCTCCATCCAACCCCGGAGTTGATCTCACACCCACTGAACCTGATTCATCCCAACTGGAACAGCCTGAAGCTCACTGCTTGGCTACTCCAATTCCTTTGATTGCCAGGCAGAATGATCTTTCTTTACCAGTACGTGATATTCTCATTGCTTCTCATAAGTCTTCCACTAGAATTACTTATCTGAGCAAGCGGAAAAAGATTTACCTGTTGGCTGAAAGATAAACAGGTAGACCCCTTTTCAGCACCAGTGTCGATAATACTAGACTATCTGGCCGACCTGTTTCAGTCTGGTCTATCGGCCTCTACCATTAGAGTTCATTTGGCTGCAATTTCTAATTTTCATGAGGGTGTCCAAGATTCCCCTCTTATGTCCCATAAATTGTGCAAGACTTTCATAAAAGGTGTGAATCATCTGAAGCCACCTTTTAGAGAACCTATTCAACCATGGGATTTATCATTAGTTCTACAAGCTCTGACAATCACCTTTCGAACCAACCTCTTCTTGCGACCTCAAGTATTTGTCATGGTAAACCTTGTTTTTGGTCGCTATTACTTCTGCCAGACGTATTTCTGAACTTCAAGCTTTATGTATCAAGAGTCCATACTTGATTTTTCATAGAGATAGTGTCTCTGAGAACTAATCCGTCATTTCTGTCTAAAGTGATATCTGAAATGTCCATTAATCAAGCCATTAAATTGCCAGTTTTCTTTCCCAATCATTCAAACAGAGGAGAGTTTTGCCTACATACCCTAGATATACACAGGCAAATCTGTTTTTACTTAAATAGGACTAAACCCTTTCGTAAATCTGACCAGTTATTTTTGGCCTTTTCTGGACCTAGATTAGGATCTGCTGTTGCTAAGGTCACTTTAGCTAGATGGTTGAAGGACTGTGTGGCCTTTATTTACACTCATTGCCTACTACCATGAAAGCTCATTCAACAAGGTCGGTGGCAACTTCTGCTGCCTTCCATGCCAGAGCTTCTTTACATGACATCTGTGCAGCTGCAACTTAGGATACGCCTCATACCTTCATCAATCATTACAAATTGGATTTGGCCTCCAGGGGAAGAGCATCTTTCGGTTCTATGGTGCTCAGGAATGTCCTTCCATGAGAGCCTCCCAGAAATAGAGGTAGCTGGGCACTCTGTCCCATGCGTAAGGATTGAATGAGGATTAACAATATCAGATAAAGAAGTTATGTCTTACCATAACGTTCCATCTGTATTGTTGATCCTCGTTCAGTCTTTACGACCCTCCCTCCTTCTCCCTCCTGTGGTTTCTAGTGGATCTCACCATCCGGTTCTCTTAGGTTATTTGACCAGAGGTAGCCTCTACCTTCTTTGACTTGCAAACTCAATCGGAGGTAACAGAGAGGGGGATTGTGGGTAAGAGTTTAGCTCGAGAGTTTGAAGCTGACGCTACCTTGGAAAATGGCTGGCTCGGTACCGATACCCATGCGTAATGACTGAACGAGGATCAACAATACAGATGGAACGTTATGATAAGACATAACTTCTTTTTCTGGCCCCTTACTTTGCACATGCATAGCCAATGCATTTGTCACATTCTGATTCCTAATGCGTAATAAATGTTCTCGTATTCTGAGCCTCAATTCCCTGTTGGTTTTTCATACATAGAAACTCGAACAAACATTATACACTGTTATATATAGTAAGTTCTTGCTATTACAGGTAGCTTGAACATTAAACACATTTTCTCTACCTGTATCAGGGTGCATGAAATTATTACTAGCATCTAGGTATCTGCACTGATTACATCTAGTGCATGGTAATTTGCCCTTATTGGAAGTAACATTTCTGCCTGGTGTTTCTTTGGCTTCTATGGGATAACATAAATGTCTCTTCAGAGACTTTTTGTTTTTGAGAGAGAACTTGTTTTTTCTCCTACTCTCCCCCTTATATTGGGATCATGTGTCTAGATGGGCCAGTGCTTCCCAATGACTCCTGTTATAAGGGATATATTACTTGAATATTGAGTAGGTACTCTCAAAACTTTCTTTTTTACTATTGGGTTCTTAGTTGTATTATTCCTATTATCAAAGAAATAGGGCTTCCCACTAGTGTCTCTTAACTTGGCACTCTCATCTATTATGTCAGTTGTAATGTGGTCAGTGTAACTACTCTCTCTGAAGGTCTCGGGTCAGTAATCTCTTGGTCAAAGTCCTCATCCCTTGCTGTTAACCTAGATGCTCTCAATGTTTGCCCTTTCACAACATTTTTAAAAATGCTTCTGGGGTGCTTGCTCTCTCAATGCAAAATGGTATTTCTATGACACTCCTTTCGATATAATTTAGTAGGTATTTGACCCTCTTTTGTCTTAATCACCTTTACATCTAGAAACTCCACTTGCTTATCTGAAACCTTCATTTCAAAGGTTAGGAAGGATGTGTTGGTATTAACATTATGGTAAAACCTATCGAGTTCTTCCTGGCTACCATCCCATAACAAAAAGAGATCATCTATGAAACACTTGTAGAATATTCCAAGTGCCATTACTTGTACTGTTATTCTCCCATAAGGCCATGACTAAGTTTGCGTGGCTGTTGGCACTGGAATTGCCCATGGCACCCATTCTTTTTGTAAATACAAAATGTGGTCAAATAACATAGCATTGTGTTCGTGAGCACCTGCTCCATTAATAGACAAATTAATTCAATTTTTTCTGTGTATAAGTGCCATCCTTGATTAGATATTCCCTTAGCATATCAACTCCTAAATCATTGGGAATCAATGTGAGAAGGGAACGAACATCCAGCGTAACTAGCTTCACATTATCCAGAATTAAGTTAGTTCTTTTCAAAAAATCATATAATTGGTTTAAGAACTGATTGGTATCTCTTAAAACAGTTGCATTCTTGATTTGGGAGTTGATATGCTAAGGGAATATGTAAAAAAATTGTTATAGTTTATATATGCATACTTACACTAGTTTATAACAAAAACTAGTGTCAGTATGCATATATAAATAATTTTTTACGTTGTATGTAGTGAGTAAAAAAGTTTGTATAATGGGAGCTGAGGGGTTAAATGCCAGATGGAATGTTATGGGAGGGTTGTAGTGAAAAAAGTGTGTGCTTTATTGCTTTTAAATTGATCATGTGACTAATTTAATGTGTGCATATAACTTGTAGTATTGAAAGTATCTGTTATCTGAAGAAGTCTTGCTAAAAGGCAAGACGAAAAGCACTTCATATTAAAGTTTTTAGGAAGTACTCGGTCTGGTTCTTTGGCAAGTAATTTGACTCATTAGAAGAGCGCACTCCTAGAATGACACAGTCAGTAACAGAAATAATGTTATTAAACATAAGAGATTTAGATGGGGATCTGATGGCATAAACATGCCATGCAGAATGTCTGTGGTTGCAGTCCATATATCTGTTTGATCAGAACTGAGATCTTCTTTCTATTCCACAAGGAATATAGCAGTGGGAAAACATATTTCAGCAGTATATGTGCCAAGGAGAGATTTTACTGAAAGTGAGACATTTGGGAAGAATTCAGAGAGCAGTATGGACAGAACTCTGTACCACAAATGAAAGGTTTGAAATGTAAGACAAATGTGTATTGAAAAAGGATAGCTGTGCAGATTGGAAAGGACCCAAAGATGACATCAGCCAGGGCAAAGTTGTAGTATTTCCATGCTGTGTAAATAGTTGTGACCAGTGCATGATTAAAATGTACTGTGGTGAGGTGAAAGACTTTCTAAGCATTGATACCAAAGAACTCGCATAAGTAGGAATGAGGATGAGATGGAGAATTCTGAAGCCAGTATTGGGGACCAGTAATGATGGAGTGTCATGTGCACTACAACGACGTAGCAGTTTCAGTCAAAAAAAGACAAGACCGTATGATCTCTGTATTGAGAGGAAGCGATACAACTTGCAACTAAAAACTTACGGTGAGCTGTTAAAGCTTCAGGAAGAAACAAGAATGAATATAACTTCAACATTTTGTACCCTGCTGAAATTGCAGACAGCGAACGGTGTACTGCCTTGTGATGTGTAGACAGTCTTCATATTGAACCATGAACTGAAAAGAGACAGCTTTGTGACTTGTATATGAAAAAAGCTGTGGCTATTTCATTCTAATATATTAATTGAGGAGATTTTTAGTACTCGCTTTTTGCTCCTTTGCAGAGATTTGTCTCCAGTTCTCCTTACTGGCTGTTTACCCTGCCAGTCTGGCAGAGTTGATGTATTACCTGAATTCTGTTTAGTATGTACTTTTTCAAGTTATTTGCATGTTTCCTAAACACTACTGTCTAGTTAATTTTTTTGCTTATTTATTGAGGACACTGACATTGGCTTTACTTCACCCCTAAGCACTTATATTAGCAGCTTTACTTCACACCTTTATTCATGTTCATTGTGCAGCCTTTAAACTCTTTAGGAGCATGTCCGAGTGCATTTAGTCTGCTGTTCTCTCCAACACTGAATTTCCAGAAAGTGCAGTTGTGTAAAAATCTTACCATAAAAGTAGATGTCTTCCTCTTCAGTGTTCTTTACTGTAGGGATCTCCCTTCCAGGGCAGCCCGATGTTCGGCTAGTATACCAAAGCCTTATGATCTTGTATATGTTGTACATTACACACGTGCTCTCCGCACAGGGCTTGGGGCATAAAAGTGACATACGGATGCAGTTGCCCAGAACTGAATTGCTCCAGTAGAGTAGGACAATGGAATCCATGCACATCCAGAATGAGAAAATGCAGAGGAGAAAGAGAAGACCCTTTAGCCAGAAGGGAATCCAGAACAAAAAAACAGAAATAAGAGGGGGTTGGAGGGAGGGAGTGAATACTGCAACAGTGAAAAGAAAGACATCTACTGTTATGGTGAGTTTTTACACAATGGTAATGTGTCCTTCTGCATTACTGTTGCACTATTGTAAACAGAGGGGAGAGTAAAGAAATCACAAGAAACAGAACAGGAGGTGAAAGGCCGAGAGCCCTCAACAAACCCATATACAATGGTACTAGCAAAATCTCCTCTGGCCCTAGAAGCCATATCCAGCTTACAATGCTTTAGTAAAGGTATGCACTGAAGACCAAGTAGCCGCTTCAAGGATAGAATTGGTGTCCAACCTCATGAAGAAAGCACCAGAAGAGGCAACAGCCCTAGAGGAATGAGCTGTACCAGAAGTAGACAATGATTTGGCATGAAGAGAATAGCAAAATGATAAAACCTTAGATATTCAGGAGGAGATGGTTTGCAAAGAAACGGCCAAACCCAATGTACTGGGATGAAAAGAAACAAAAAAGTTGGTCAGACGTATGAAAATGGCCTTAATTTAATTTAAATAGTACCTCACCTGTCTACGCAAGTCCACGGTATGCAAGACTCTATCACTAGCAGACTGAGGAAAAGGGAAGAATGAAGGGAATTGTACTGACTGATTCAAGGGCAACTCATTCATTACCTTGGGCATAGAAGAAGGATTAGTACAAAGGGATACCCTGCCTTTGTGAAAGGGAAAAAAAAAGGAATGACCATAAGGGCTTGGGGCTCAGAAACCCACTGAGCAGAAGTAAGAGTCAGCAACAAAACAGTCTTCCACATACAGTGTTGGAAAAAAGCAGAATCTGCAAGCACAAAAAGGAGTCAGTCAGTTTTTCCAAAACAAACTTAAGGTCTCAAGGAGAAGGTATATGTTTCCTTGGAGGGCTAATATGCACAATGCCTTTAAGAAATTGTTTGACCTCAAAACAAGAAGCCAAAGGAAGATTCAAGGGCAGACGAGCAGAAATGCCTGACAAATGGGCCTTCACAGAAGAATAGGCCAAGCCAGACTAGAGCAACTCACACACACGAAAGAAGACTAAAGGGAACCCCACTGAAAGAGTTCTGGTTACAAGCATGGCACCAGACAGAAATTGTTTTACCACTGGGACTTAAGATTTTTGGGTTGAGGGTTTCTTTTACCTCCTGTAAAACCCCGAGCACATCCTCGGGGAGAAAAAAGGTGCCTGAAAGGGATCAAAGCCCTATTGCTCACAGTGCCATTTGAAGAGTGGGCAAGTGAGGATGGATGAGAGACCCCCTCCAGTCCTGTGTGAAGTCCAGTAGGTGAGGTAACTTATGGTGATTGCAACTGGTCAGTTGCATTAAGAGGGAGAACCAGTGCTGTCTTGATCAAAAGGGAGTCACTAACAAGATTTTTGGAGAGTCGAGCTGAATCTTCAGTCTTCTGCAGGACTCTTGGAAGTAGAGGAAGGGGAGGGAAAGCATAAGGAAACATTCACTTCCAAGGAAAAGAAAGAGCATGCCTCTTCCATGCCATATGGTGTGGTACCATGGAACAGAAGAGAAGGAGCTACCTGTTAAGAGGGCAGGCAAAAAGATCTACTTGAGGAATAACCCACCAATGGACAATGTCCCAAAACACATCTCTGTGAAGCATCCATTTGTCAGCCTGTGTTTCAAATCTGCTCAGAGAGCCTGCTACTAGATTGTCTTCTGAAGGAATGTAAACTGCCTGAACAGTTGACTGATAGCTAAGAGCCAACTCCTAAGTCTGTAGAGCCATCCTGCAGAGGAGGTGAGATTTGTCTCCCTGCTTGTTGACATACCACCATACTGTATTTTTGTCTGTGTACACTTTTAAGGGGCATGGAGAGAACCTGGGGTGAAAAGCTTGAAGGGCCAGAATCACAGCTCTCATCTCTCTTGATGTTGATATGGTCTGACTTCTGATGGGGGTCAGAGACCCTGAGCTTTCACGTAGCCACAGGGATCTGTGAACAGTTCTTGAGATGGGACTGGAGGCTGAAAGGACAGGCTGGGGTTGAGAGCAAGCTGTGTAATCCACAACATGAATTCATTATTTAGACAAGGAAGGAGAGGTACACTGAAATCTAGAGGCTGGCAGTGCTGCAACCAAACCAGCTTGAGATACCATTGAAGCTTATGCATATACAGTCTGGCAAGAGGAAGCCTTAGAATAGAAAAGTCCATGAATTGCAGGGTTGAAGCAAAATTCTGGAAGGGCAGTCGGGGGAAGAAGAGACCGAAAGAAGTCTGTCAATGACAACATTTTTGGAGGTGGAAAAGAGGCCAACATTGGCATTGTCTAAATCCTGCATCCCAGTTGCACATGGTTCTGAGAGGAGGTTAGGACGAACTTTTGGAAGTTGATAGTAAATCCCAGACTTTGAAGAAGAGGGATGATTAACTCCAGATCCTTTAACAGGCAACTGGCAGAAGGTGCTTGAAGCAACGGGTCATCTAGATGAGGAAAAATTTGAAAGATTTTGAGCTTGCAGAAAGTAATTACAGGAGCTAGGCATTTTGTAAGTACCTTTTGAGGCAGTAGGGAGGCCAAAGGGCAAAGCAGACAACTGAAAATGAAATAAAGAAACTGAGAAATGTACAAACTTTTTGAAAAAGGGGTGAGAAGGGTATGAAGGTAAGCATTTTTCAGATCCAAAGACACCAGAAAAGCCTGGGGTAGTAAAAGAGGAAGGAAGGTTTGAAAAGTCGTCATTTGAAAACTGGAGACCTTGAGAAAGGTGTAGAGCAGGGAGTGATCAAGAATAGGTCTCCAAGTACCCTCATTTCAAGGAACCAGGAACATCCTGGAATAAAAACCTTTTCCGACTTGTGAAGGAGAAATGGATTGAATGACTCCTTGGTTTACCATGGACCCTAAGACTTCTAAGAAATGAGGAAAGTGCTCTAGAGGAGACTGAGGAGCCCCTTAAAAAGGAGGGAGAGACTTTTGTACCATGAAGTAACCCTGATGGTTGATAGAACCCCAAGAGTCTGGAGTGATGAGAGGCCAATTTAGAAGACAAAGGGACAAAGGAGTGTGGTCTAAGAGAAGGGGGATCAAATTGTGAAAGAGAAGCAGGCTTATCAGATGAAGGAAGCTTTTGTCTGAGAAGCTTTAGCAGAGGAGGGCCGCTTACCATCCTTGCTGCCCTCTGAGACCTGGTGGGGTTGCCTGCGGACAGAAATAGATCTAGAAGGGTAATTCCTCTGGGACTTGGGGATAGGGAGAGACAGAATATGTTTAAGGTCCTGCAAGGCTTTGCATTTCTCTTTAAGAGACTTAAACAGGTCAGCTGTTGTCCCAAAAAGATGTTTATTATCCAAAGAAGCATCCAACAGCTTGGCCTTAATGTCCTTGGGCAAAGAGAGGAGACAAAGTCAAGAATACCACTTCATGACAAACCCAAAAGCTGCAGCCCAGGAAGAGGCATCATCAGCATCATAGTTGCACTTGATAGAGTGGCGAGCCACTCAAGAAGTAGAACTTTAAGTAGGGCAGGCAGACTATTTGCCTTCAGAATCAGGGAGGTCAGAAGTAACCTGACAAGCCTGAGCAATCAAGGCCAGAGCATACCTGGTCATGTGGGTCTGGTAATTAATAGTCATAAAGGCCAAAGTAGAAGCAGTGTAAACCTTCTTAACAAGCCTCTCCATTGCCTTACAGTCATTATCTGAAGACAAAAGTTTGGAAGAGGGCAAGAGCTTGGAAGGTTTGTCAGAAGAAACCGGCACTAGCAGGATCAGCAGAAGGACACTTAAAAAAAAATGACAATCCTCAGGGACTTTATAGAACCTATCCATTTTTTAGGAGCAGGAGGCTGAGAATCAGGAGACTTGGAAGCAGCATTGAAAGTGTCTAACAAGGCAGCTAACACAGGAGGAACTGCAGATGGTTTAGGAGTATCCACCAGAAACAAATCGTATATCTCCCTGAATGGCCAGACACTTGAGAATCCCACTCAAAATATTTCATCATCCTAGCACTTGTGTCCCCAACAAGTCCTCAAAAGGAGACTCGGGGCTAATAGACTCCTCCTGCCCTCCTCATCAGAACCATAAGCCAAAGGTGAAGGCATCTAAGAAGAATAGGACAAAGACCCCTCGTCAGACTCTGAATCCTTATCCAAGGAATCTAATTCCCAGAGCCATTTAGAAGAGGTAGAGGTCCAAGGAGAAACTGGCACTGAAACTCCTTGAGGAGGCTTCAGGGCCATCAAGGCAGAAAACAAGACCTTAGTAAACTCTTGCCGTTCCCTTTGAGGATCCTTTGGATGGACTGAGGCATGCTTCAAATTTTCTTTCCTTGGAAGGGACATCATCCCTAACAAATACCAGAGGTTCCGACCCTTGGCGAGATTCGCTAAGAGTACCCAGAACCTTCTCCCTGACCAATATTTGCAGAATCCCTCTAGGACCCTCCCAAGATAATTAACCGCAGTTTCCCCTCAATGCCCAGAGCAGATGTCTGCAAAGCCTCAGTGGATGTGCAAAAAGACCCATCCTTGTGGCCACTAATGGCGTTGTGGCAGAGGAGTACGATGTACACTCTCTGAATGGCCTACTGAGTTGTTACTTGCTTCTAGAGGGATGTCCGGTGGAGGCTGGATAGCTAAAGAATCCATCAGAGACTTCTTGGCCTTCTACTTCTCTATCGGGAGTATTTTGGTGTTGATGTATTCCGCCATGTTACCCTGGACTAACTGTTTAAGCTGTTTGGTTTTCAAGATAAATGACCAGGGAAGACAAAACAACTTCTGAGTGCCTTAGGTACAGATGTCTTCCAGATCCTGCAAGAGGTATGGTCATGGGAAGCACCCAGACAAATGGGGCGCTGTTCATGATGATCCTTATTAGGAGTCTACTTCTCACACTAACATTTTCCCTTCTTAGATGGCATAAACTTTAGGTAAGCAAAATAGAAGAACAAAGAAAAGAAAAAAAAAAACTCCATCAGGGCACTTAACTGACCGCTAGGTATTCAGCACAGCAACAAGGCATTCAGACCAAAGAGTAATAATGTTCAGACTGACGGCAAAGAAGTTCTGGGTAACTGCATGCTTGCATCACCTTTATGCCCTACATTCTGTGTGGGATCATATGTGTGACATACAGTGCATAAAGATCATAAGCCTTTTGATATACTGGCTGAACATTGGGTTACCCTGGAAGGGAAGTTGAGAAGAATAGGACAAGAACCTCACATCAGACTCTGAATCCTCATCCAAATAAATCTGCAGCAGGGACATAAAAGGACATATGTAGTTATCACAATGGCTCCCCAGCAGTACTTCCTGGGATGCTGTTTACCTCTGTGTGGTACAGACGGTCTGCCCTACTGCTAGACGTTTCATGTAGATATGATCTCAGACTGAAGTTTTCTTTCACATCTGCAGTCAATAGGGACATGGTCCCTTGAGAAGCCACCCCTAGATTCTTAACCTGGGTTTCTGCTCTGAAGGTGATGCAAGTGGAATGCCCATTTCCAGGTACAAAATATATGTACATAAGGTAATTACAGACCTGGTTTGCCAGTTCATCTTTATCTGCATGCCCTCTGTGTGTTCCCCTTCTTTGTTCTAATGGAGAGTATTTATGCTTAAAGCTTGTAATATATTCACTGTTCACGTTCTTTTTCTTGATTCTCCTTAGAGTGGGATTCAGATCTACAGAAGGGTCCTTTGTTGGGCAGCATTATGGATAAAAAGGGATGGGCTGGGAAGCTTTGCAAATTTTAGATGTTGGGCTAAGTCCTGCTGGGTTTTAGTTCTTGTAGTGAGTGGAAATAGAATTGCTAGTCA